>NC_134358.1:375018413-375318413 GCF_048569485.1 Anomaloglossus baeobatrachus | reverse complement strand
CGCCATGCTGCGCACTCCCAAACGTGCTCCATCCGCCATACTGCGCACTCCCCATCGTGCTGCATCCCCCATGCTGCGCACTCCCAAACGTGCTCCATCCGCCATGCTGCGCACTCCCCATCGTGCTCTATCCGCCATGCTGCACACTCCCAAACGTGCTCCATCCGCCATGCTGCGCACTCCCAAACGTGCTCCATCCGCCATGCTGCGCACCCCCTATCATGCTCCATCCGCCATGCTGCGCACTCCCAAACGTGCTCCACCCGCCATGCTGCGCACTCCCAAACGTGCTCCATCCGCCATGCTGCGCACTCCCAAACGTGGTCCATCCGCCATGCTGCGCACTCCCAAACGTGCTCCATCCGCCATGCTGCGCACTCCCAAACGTGCTCCATCCGCCATGCTGCGCACTCCCAAACGTGCTCCATCCGCCATACTGCGCACTCCCCATCGTGCACCATCTGGCATGCTGCGCACTCCCAAACGTGCTCCATCCGCCATGCTGCGCACTCCCAAACGTGCTCCATCCGCCATGCTGCGCACTCCCAAACGTGGTCCATCCGCCATGCTGCGCACTCCCAAACGTGCTCCATCCGCCATGCTGCGCACTCCCAAACGTGCTCCATCCGCCATGCTGCGCACTCCCAAACGTGCTCCATCCGCCATACTGCGCACTCCCCATCGTGCACCATCCGGCATGCTGCGCACTCCCAAACGTGCTCCATCCGCCATGCTGCGCACTCCCAAACGTGCTCCATCCGCCATGCTGCGCACTCCCAAACGTGCTCCATCCGCCATGCTGCGCACTCCCAAACGTGCTCCATCCGCCATGCTGCGCACTCCCAAACGTGGTCCATCCGCCATGCTGCGCACTCCCAAACGTGCTCCATCCGCCATGCTGCGCACTCCCAAACGTGCTCCATCCGCCATACTGCGCACTCCCAAACGTGCTCCATCCGCCATACTGCGCACTCCCCATCGTGCACCATCCGGCATGCTGCGCACTCCCAAACGTGCTCCATCCGTCATGCTGCGCACTCCCAAACGTGCTCCATCCGTCATGCTGCGCACTCCCAAACGTGCTCCATCCGCCATGCTGCGCACTCCCAAACGTGCACCATCCGCCATGCTGCGCACCCCCCATCATGCTCCATCCGCTTGGGAGTGCGCAGCATGCCGGATGGTGCACGATGGGGAGTGCGCAGTATGGCGGATGGAGCACGTTTGGGAGTGCGCAGCATGGCGGATGGACCACGTTTGGGAGTGCGCAGCATGGCGGATGGACCACGTTTGGGAGTGCGCAGCATGGCGGATGGACCACGTTTGGGAGTGCGCAGCATGGCGGATGGAGCACGTTTGGGAGTGCGCAGCATGGCGGATGGAGCATGATGGGGGGTGCGCAGCATGGCGGATGGAGCACGTTTGGGAGTGCGCAGCATGGCGGATGGAGCACTTTTGGGAGTGTGCAGCATCGCGGATAGAGCACGATGGGGAGTGCGCAGCATGGCGGATGGAGCACGTTTGGGAGTGCGCAGCATGGGGGATGGAGCACGTTTGGGAGTGTGCAGCATGGCAGATAGAGCACGATGGGGAGTGCGCAGTATGGCGGATGGAGCACGTTTGGGAGTGCGCAGCATGGCGGATGGAGCACGTTTGGGAGTGTGCAGCATGGCGGATAGAGCACGATGGGGAGTGCGCAGCATGGCGGATGGAGCACGTTTGGGAGTGCGCAGCATGGGGGATGCAGCACGATGGGGAGTGCGCAGTATGGCGGATGGAGCACGTTTGCTCAGCCTCTCTCCTTCCAGCCTCCCTCAGCATCAGCCTCCCCCTCCCAGCCTTCCCCAAGATCAGCCTCTCTGCTCCCAGCCTCCTCCAGCACGCCGTGCTCCTCTGCCGACACTCACCCACACCCGATCGCATCCACTCACGCACACAACCGATCGCATCCACTCACCCACACAACCGATCGCATCCACTCACCCACACAACCGATCGCATCCACTCACACACACAACCGATCGCATCCACTCACACACACAACCGATCGCATCCACTCACACACACAACCGATCGCATCCACTCACACACACCCGATCGCATACACTCACACACACAGACACTGACGATATTGCACATACGCGCTGATACTCACAACATCCGGGGATATCACATGCTTCTGGCCATGTGATCCTCCGTCAGGTCCTGGAAGCTCACAGCACAATATCGCCGCCGAGAAGCAAGCGATATCCCAGGATGTTGTGAGTATTTGGATGCGATGTGATGTGTGAGGTGTGTGTGAGTGTGATCTGATGTGTGTGTGTGTGTGTGCTGTTATGTGTCTGTATGTTCCGCAGCTGCAGGACCTTGATGTGTGGATGCGATGTGATGTGTGTGTGAGGTGTGTGTGTGTGAGCCGGTGTACACTGGTAACTATGATACACATCGGGTAACTAAGGGACCTTAGTTACCCGATGTGTATAATGGTTACCAGCGTTCACGGCCTCCGTTAAGATCCCAGCATCGCAAGGTTATGTGTGGCGCTGCTGGGATCCTGACGGAGCCGGTGTAGAAGCAAGCGATATCCCAGCATGTTGTGAGTGTGTGGATGTGATGTGTGAGGTGTGTGTGAGGTGTGTGTGAGAGTGAGTGTGAGAGTGAGTGTGAGAGTGAGTGTGATCTGATGTGTGTGTACTCACCTGGGAATCGGAGCCCCGTGTCAGTTGGGCCAGAGCGAGCGTGCATTGCGTGAGGGGGGCGGGGCCTGCAGAGAGCCGGGGCGAGAGGCCAATCCGTGTGGGGGGGCGGGGCCATGGCGAGCCCAGCGGCCAATCAGCTTTGTGTCACCGTAAGGACACAATTTCGGAGCATGACAGACAGACAGACAGACAGACAGAATAAGGCAATTATATATATAGATATATATATATATATACACACACACACACACACACACACAGTCATGGCCAAAAGTATTAGCACCTGTGAAGTTGTTCCAGAAAATAAAGCATTTCCCTTAGAAAATTAATAATACACTTCCTACACTTACCCTCTCCATAATATACTCTCTACACCGACCCTTTCTATAACCTCTCTCCCACACTGCCCCTATTTATAATATTCCCCCACACACTGCCCCTCAGTGTACCCCCACATGATATCCCTGTGTATAATATCCCCACACACTGCCCCTCTGTAAGATATCCCACATACACACACAAACTGCTCCTCTGTATAATATCTCTCCCACACACACTGCCCCATATATAATATCCCCCACAAACACTGCCCCTCAGTAGAATATACCCACATAATGCCCCTGTGTATAATATTCACACACACTGCTCCTCTGTATAATATCCCCCCAAATACACTGCTCCTCAGTGTAATATCCCCCACACACTGCGCCTCTGTATAATATTCCCCCACACTGCTCCTCTGTATAATATCCCCCCACACACTGCACCTCAGTACACTATCCCCGCACACACATTGCACCTTAGTATACTATCCCCCCACACACATACTGCTCCTCAATATAATATCCCACACACACACTGCTCCTCAGTATAATATCCCCCCACACACTGCTTTTCCGTATAATATCCCCCACACACATTGTCCCTCTGCATAATACCCCCCCACACACTGGTCTTCTGTATAATATCCCCACATACACACTGCTCCTCTATATAATATCCCCCCACACTGTGCTCCTCTGTTTAGTATCCCCCACACACACTGTTTATCAATATAATATCCCCCACACACACTGTTCCGCTGTATAATATCCTCCCACACACTACTCCTCTGTATAATATCCTCCCACACCCACTGCTCCTCTGTATAAAATCCTCCCACATACTGCTCCTCTGTATAATATCCTCCCACACACTGCTCTTCTGTATAATATCTTCCCACAAACACTGCTCCTCATTATATCCCCCTCCACACAATGCTCCTCTGTATAATGTCCCCACACGTACACTGCTCCTTTGTAAATACCAACACACACTGCCCATTTGTATAATATAGCACACACTGCTCCTCTGTGTAGCATCCTACACACACACTGCCCCTCTATATATCCCCCACACACTGCAACTCTGTATAATATACACACACACAATGACCCTCTGTGTAATATCCCTCATGTACACTGCCCCTTTGTACACTATCCCCCACACAAGCTGCCCCTTTTTATATATATCCTCACACACAAAATGCTCTGAATATCACCCCACACACACTACCCCTCTGTATACTATCCCCCACACACATTGTCTCTCTGTATAATATCCTCCTGGTATATATGTCCAAATCTTGATATATATGTCTGCATCCTGGGCCCTTCCTGGTATGCATGTCCCCATCCTGGTTTATTGTTCCCTTCCTAGCATAAATGTCCTCTTCCAAGTATATATGTCCCCATCCAGGGACCCTCCTGGTATGCATGTCCCCATCCCAGTTTATTTATCCCTATCCTGGTATATATGTCAAATCCTGGACACCTGGTATTTATATCCCACTCCTGGGCACATTCTAGTATATATGTCCCCATCCTGGTTTCTGTCCCTTTCTTGCATATGTCCTCCTCCTGGTATATATGTTCCCGTCATGGTTTATTTGTCCCTTTCCCAGCATATATATTCCCATCCTAGGCTCCTCCTTATGTATATATATTCCCCTCCTGGGCACATTCTGGTATATATGTCCCCATCCTGGTTTTTGTCCCCTTCCTGGTATATATCTCCTCCTTCTTGTGTATATGTGCCTTTCCTGCGTCTCTCCTCGTATATTTGTCTACTGCAAAAAGAAAAAAAAGCAAACATTTTACTGACCCTCCCCAGCTCCCGCGTCCTGCAGCGTCCTCTCTGAGCAGCGATGCATTTTATCTGGATGTATGCCCTCCACACATCCAGCTAAAGCAAGGCAGGGGCTGCAGTCAGTGCCCCCCCACCGCCCGCGGCTGGAGTCAGTGCCACCCCACCACCCACGGCTGGAGTCAGCGCCCCCTCCTCCCCACCACCCGTGGCTTGAGTCAGCACCCCCTCCGCCCCTGGAGTCAGTGACCCCCCACCACCCGTGGCTGGAGTCAGCGGCCCCCCTGCCCCCGCGGCTGGAGTCAGCGGGTCCCCCACCACCCCCAGCAATCTTCAGCTCATAGAGCGCCTACCTCTCCCTGCCGGATGCCGCGCACTCGCCAGCTCTGCATTGCCCGCAGCACTGTGATGAGGTGCAGAGTGATGACCTCATCACATTCATCTGCAGGATGATGCGCCACCTTTCTGCTCTGCTCCATTCACAGTGCCTCCCCCACCACATGGCTAATTTGCATGCAATGCCCTAGAAGGACTTCGCACGCACCTTAGTCATGTGCAGACTGCAGTTGTGGCTGGAGCGACACCGCCAGCCCCTCTGCTGCAGCTGTGACTGGGGCTCGGTGAACATGGTGGGCCCGGCTGGCCAGGGGCTACATAAAGCGCAGTAATTAACCAGCGGCGGTTACAGTAAAAACGCAGTGCTGGGACCGGAGGAGCCAGGAAATTTACGACTTTTTACCTCTCTGCTGCTACCCCCTGAAGCATGGCCGTCGGCGCCCTGTGCAACTGCACATGTCGCACATGCCTAAAGCCGGCCATGGACACAAGTAGCGCTTGAATGAGAAATAATGGGCTTGCACTGGTAGAACTGCTGGGCTGCTGTTGAACATTTATGTACTTCAACATGGATCCTTTCATTTAACTCAAGGATGTATCTTTTTTAACCTTCTTTCTCTGCTTTTTATAGCCAGATTCCTGTTTACGTTTGTATCTGCCTGACATCTTCTCTTAGTTCTGCAAAAGACAAAAAGTTAAAAATACTTAAGAGACATTACAAACAGAAAATTTTGTTTGTTTGTTAAAAACAGAGAACTTTAGACCGTAAATGAATTTGTAATTACTATTTCCAATGGAGTATGGAAACTTTCCATACAATTTGTATTTAAATTGGTGTGCCTAGGGCCTACGAAGACCTAAATCCGGCCCTGTGGGCAGTGGCTTGAAGGTGAAAGTGAAAGTGCTGCAGGTACAACAATCTGGCAGCACTTTTACTTTCAAATGATTGATTGCTTTCATTGAGAGAAACAAAATTAAAATTTTGTAGTTGTACTTTTTACTTTCAAGGCACATTTTTTGCCAGGAGATGCAGATTTTGCTATTGAAATTTCTACACCACAGTCCTGCACCACATCTGCATCTCCCAGCAAAAAACTACATAAAAAATGCATTAGATGCATTTTTTTGCCAGAAGATGCAGATTTGGTGCAGGAATCTGGTACAGACTAGTGTCTGGTACAGATCTTGAACATTACAGTTTGGGTTTGCTCATCCTTAATCTCCAGTGCTTTGTTTATATCCATTTCTCTGTGCTTCTTGAAGTATGTTTGGAATCATCATACTGCTGGAAGACTCACGACATAGGATGCAAGCCCAGCTTTCTGACACTGGGCACTACATTGCGACCCCAAATTTTTTTGTAATCTTCAGATTTCATGATGCTTTGCTCACAGTCAAGGCACCCAGTGCCAGAGGCAGCAAAACAACTACAAAGCAACTTTGAACCTTCACCATATTTGATTGAAGGTACTGTGTTCTTTTTTTGTAGGCCTCATACCGTTTTTGGTAAACAGTGATATGCTTTACCAAAAAGCTCATTGTTTGTCTCACCTCTCCACAAGATGCTTTGCCAGAAGGATTTTGGCTTACTCGCGTACATTTTGGCAAAATGTATTCTTGATTTTTTTCATGTCTCCGTGACAGCAGTGGGTTACTCCTTGGTCTCCTGACATAGGATTTAATTTCATTCAAATGTTAATGGGTAGTTTGTGCTGATACTAATGCACAGTGAGCCTGCAGGGCAGCTCAAAGTTATTTGGAATTTGATTGGAATTTGATTGGGTCTGCTTTTTCACCATCCGGACTATCCTACGTTGCAACCTTTCATCAATTTTTCCCTGTCATCCACATCCAGGGAGATTAGCTACAGTGGTACAATGGTTTTTTAACTTTTTGATTATATTGTGCACTGTAGACAAAGCAACATCAAGTTCTCTGCAAGTTCTCTGCAAAAGGACTTGTAACTTGTGAACTCAGAGAAGTCAGTTAACTCAGTTGAACCCACTGCTGGATTGACGGACTGTTGTGCTGCCGTGTCCCACAAGCCAACAGTCCTGCAATCCAGTAGTGAGTTCGATTTAATTCACTGAGGGCACTCCAGTGAACCTGCTACCAGATTGCCGGACAGTTGGATTTCAGGACATGGCCGCAAAGCAGTCCAGAAATCTGGCATTGGGTTCAACTAAGTTCACTGAGGGCAACGGGGGAGCCCCAAGAGTGAACTCTGGTTATCTGACTGCTGGATTGCCGGACTGCTGTGTTGCCGCGTACCACAATCCTACTGTCCGTCAATCCGGCAGCAGGTTCACTGGAGTTCACACTCGGAGCTCCCTCGCTGCCCTCAGTGAACTCAGATTTCCGGACTGCTGTGCGATCAATTGGTACCATGGGAGTCCCTGGCAGTGACCAGCGGTGAACTAATTGACATCACCACTTCTCACACCTGAGGGCTCCCCACTGCTGTTAGTGTGTCCCAGAGTCTGCAATGATCAGTTGCATTTTCCATCACTGCAGACTGGATTTAGCAGAGTCAAGATCATTGTGGGACATCTTGTGGATTACGTCGGACCTGCAGGGGTGTTTTGGTGGTTGATAAAGGGGTGAAAGAGAGTGTATGTGTTTTTTATTTAAAATATAGGATTTTTCTGTGTGTTTATATTTTTTGACTTACATGATTAATAATGCGGGTGTCACATAGATGCCTCCCCATTACTAAGCTAGGGCTTGAAGTCAGCTGTGCTTTTGACAAATCAAAGCTGTCATCAACCCCATATATTAACCGCATAGTCACCGCACCAGGGCAATTTGGATAAAGAACTGGGTAAAGTGCCAGAATTGGCGCACCTACTCTGATGCACCAATTCTGGGCTGCTGTGGGCTGCTATTTTAAGGCTTAGAGGGTCCACTGACCATCATGATAATACCAGTGCCAAGCAGTCAGTGCATGGGATCCCCTCTATTGTTGATAACCAGCAGATTGCGGGGGGTTGTAGCTTGTAGCATGCTGCTTTAACAAAGCTGGCTATCAAAAATAAGTGAAGAAAAACAAAAAGCCAGCACTAAATGTGCACTTCAGCACTAAAAATTCCAACTGTACAAAAAATTGCAATTTCTTGAGCTGCCTCGCCACGTCACGGCAAATCTCATTTGAGGCAGTCCTACACTAAAATATTTTTATAAAATGTGCCATACGGCCTCACATATGAATAGTAGAAATGCTCTTAGCAGCACTCACCTGGTCTATTTCAATCCCGTACCCATGAGTGATTCATGGCTGTGGGCGGGACAGGTCCAAGCAAATGCTGCATGAAGTAAATAGCCTGTGGACAATGCCTGGTGACAATGTGAACAGTCACCAACCGCCAAAATCTAGACAGGTGGAATACATCCCAAATTGAGGTGCATAGCAAGGTGGGGGTCAGCCACCGACCAATTCAATGAAGAAAAACAAAAAGCCAGCACTAAATGTGCACTTCAGCACTAAAAATTCCAACTGTACTTATAAAAAATTTTGAGATTTTTGGCAAAATATTGCAATTTCTTGAGCTGCCTCGCCACGTCTGATGCACCAATTCTGGGCTGCTGTGGGCTGCTATTTTAAGGCTTAGAGGGTCCACTAACCATGGCTCTTCCCACCATGATAATACCAGTGCCAAGCGGTCAGTGCATGGGATCCCCTCTATTTTTGATAACCAGAAGATTGCGGGGGGTTGTAGCTTGTAGCATGCTGCTTTAACAAAGCTGGCTATCAAAAATAAGGCAGGTGCCCAGGTCATTTTTTTTTTACAGTGGTGGGCTGGCCAATCACAGCCATGCCAATATGTGACATGGCTGGGATGGGGCCAGAAGTGCCCACACCAGAAAAGATTGCTGATTGGTTGCTCTGCAACCTTTCAACAAGCTTTATTCGAATGATAAACCCAAACAGGAATCGGACAGGTAAAAGTCTGTGTTCGGGTCCAAGACCCAAACACCCAATGCTTGGCACAAACCCGAACTTTACAGGTCGGGGTCACTCATCCCTATTAGACATCCAACTCTAAGGCCGGCGTCACACTGGACGATATATCGTGCGATCGCATGAGCGATTGCACCCGCCCCCGTCGTTTATGCATCACAGGCAATTTGTTGCCCGTGGCGCACAAAGTCGTTAACCCCCTGTCACACGTACTTACCTCCCGGACGATGTCGCTGTGGGTGGCAAATATCCTCTTCCTGAAGGGGGAGGGACGTTTGGCGTCACAGCGACGTCACACAGCCGCCGGCCAATAGAAGCAGAGGGGCGGAGATGAGCGGGACACAACATCCCGCCCACCTCCTTCCTTCCGCATTGCCGGCGGGATGCAGGTAAGCTGTGTTCGTCGTTCCCGGGGTGTCACACGGAGCAATGTTTGCTGCCTCGGGAATGATGAACAACCAGAGCACAGAAGGAGGACCGACATTTTGAAAATGAACGACGTGTCAACGAATAACGATAAGGTGAGTATTTTTGCTCGTTCACAGTCGTTTGGAGGTGTCACACGGTACGACATCTCTAACGATGCCGGATGTGCGTCACAAATTCCTTGACCCCGCCGACATATTGCACGATATATCTTACCATGTGACGCCGGCATAATATTGCTCCATCTAAGGTTGGCAGCAGAGGCTCCTGTGCTATTTCAGGGCATCAGGCAGATTGCACTACAGGTTTTCATACCTATTTTTTTTTATCTCCTTGGTGACCTTTGCCAATGAAAATTCACAAACCATCTAGGAGGAAATTCTCCAACCCATCCTGGGGAAAGAACACGACAATTCCATTGTCCATTTATTCACACAAGAGATACAGTTGGAACTTTCTCCCATTATATGAATGCATCTTTTTTTATTTTTTTACACAGAATTGAGGCAAATCTGAGGCTCGCAGGTCACAGTCACTGGTCCCTCGCTGTTTAAGTTGATTCCATGGGATTTTAGAGCCACCTTGGGCATAGTAACTAATTGGCGCATCTGCCTGTCACATGAAAATGCTGACTTTTCTCAAAATCACCCTGGATTGGCCCCAACCTCTCAACCCCAACTTGTCAACTTTATGGGTGGTGGCACGTTTCCTATTAACCCTATGGTGGTGCTGTCCTTACTAATGTCGTTTCTGAACTCCAGCGGGCGACGTTAGTGGAACATAAAGCCAAGTTAATTTTTTTTCCTGGTGTATTTCCATGCATCCTTTCCCACCCCAAAAAGGTATATGGTTCATGTTATATTTTTTTTTCGGGTCCTTCTCCTCCTACACCATATTTGCAGGATTATCATGTATTCGTCACTCCAAATTTTTGAGGGATATCAGCTGGCCCCCACTAATAATTTTTACAGGGCCAATAGCCAGCACTCATTTAGTTTTTGGAGGGCCAGCAGGTGGCCGTCAATCAGTTTTCAGAGGACCAACAGCTGGCCCTCACTTAATCTTTGGAGGGCCAGCAGGCGGCCTTCACTCAAAATTTTGGAGCGCCACTAGTCGGCCTTCACTCAACTGAAAAAACTTTGAGGAAAAAAACAAGATGGTGAGCAGCATAATCAGCACAACAATCCCGCTTCTGTGTCTACTCAAATGCTCACTGCTCATAATTAAAGAGGAATCTTTGCATGTGGACCTTGTGGAGATGGAGAAATTACATAGGGTGCTATGTGCCTGCATATTCTTACTGCTTGCCCTGGGAATGTTACTATTTAGGTTTGTAGACACTGAGACTTTCAGCAAGCTCATGTCGGCATACATTCCTTAATATTTGTTCTCCAGCCACCACTATTTTTCCCGATGTGCCAGCCCTGCCTTACACCAACAAGTGTCTCATAACATCAACTGTGCCCTCACAGACACTGTTACTTGGATGGTCCACTTGATAACTGACGCATGGACAATTGATTTTGGACAGAGAAACTACATTGCCTTAAGGACCTGTCACACACAGAGATAAATCTGCGGCAGATCTGTGGTTGTAGTGAAATTGTGGACAATCAGTGCCAGGTTTGTGGCTGTGTACAAATTGAACAATATGTCCATGATTTTACTGCAACCACAGATCTGCCAAAGATTTATCTCTGTGTGTGACGGGGCAGCACACTGGGTGACCTGTGTGAAGGCTGGGACAGAGTTAGACCCTGGGACATCACATGTGCTACCAACACCAAAGATTGTGGGTATTAGTTCAAGCAGGGTTTCGCCCACCTTCTACTCCAGTTAGTGCACCCCCTCCTCCTCCATCTCTGAATTGTCATCTCCAAGCACATCATCCATGTTAGTTGCAAGCTGTAAGCACATCATCCATATTAGTCGCAAGCTGTAAGCACTGCAGCACTTTTTCCATCTACTTCCATATTAGTGGAAATTGTCTTAATATTGTAAGCCTGCAGCACTGCCTCGGTGAAATGGCAGTAGACTATATTAAACCTAATTTCTTTAAGGGACAAACAGCCACAGAGTTGTTGAAAGGTATAACAGACCAGACAGAACTGTGACTCTCACAATCTACATCCAGGCATGGTCGTGTGTGATAATGGCTGTAACCTGGTGGCAACTCTGAAGCTTGGAAAGCTCACGCATGTACCAGGCTTGGCTGACATGCTCAACTTAGTAGTTCAGCGCTTTCTGAAAGCCTACCCAGATTTGCCTGAGATATTTGTAAAGGTACGCTGCCTGTTCTCACCATTTATGTTCCGCAGCCTTTCACGTGAACCTCATGTTATAAGCATTATGTCCAACACTGATTACTGGTTGTTCACCTTTCTCGACCCATGCTACGAAGAGAACTTTCCATCTCTCCCTCCTGAGTTGAGAGGGCTAGTAAAATGGTGCAATACCAAAAAGCTGTAGTTGAAAAATTCGTCCAAAAATCTCCCAACTGACAATGCTGAAAGTAGAAGTCATTGTTCCTTGGGCAACCAAAGAGGATAGATGAGGGAGGCACACCAGGTCCAACAGAGACAGGGGAACACTATCAAAGGTCTAGGACAGTTTCATTAGACCCTCCCAGCATCAACACCCTGATGATCGGAGTCTGACAAGGAGGGAAAAGTTTATGAAGATGGTGAAGGAGTACCTAGCGCACCGTACCAGCATCCTTCGTGATTCCTCTATGCAGTACAACTTTCCGCTGACATTCCCACCATCATCATGGGTGACATCACCATCCCCATTGGCACTTCTCACTCTGCTATCTCTAAACTCTTACAAGATAAGGCAGAAAAGGGGTTAATGCTGCGCATCAGCCAAATGAAGACGTATAATGTTGATGAAGATGAGTATTCTTTTATTTCATAGGTCTACGCGTTTCAAGGTGACAACCTCTTCCTCAGGACCAATGCATCAACAACAAGTCTTGTTGTTGATGCATTGGTCCTGAGGAAGAGGTTGTCACCTTGAAACGCGTAGACCTATGAAATAAAAGAATACTCATCTTCATCAACATTATACGTCTTCATTTGGCTGATGCGCAGCATTAACCCCTTTTCTGCCTTATCTTGTATGCTCATCCACATGGGGCTGCAGCAGACGCCATTATCTCATGCGCACTAGTGGTTGTGACTGTCACAACTGATCCAGGTGAGTGTATATTTTCCAGGTATACCCCACTGATCACTTTGGTGTTACACTATCAGCGCTCCTTATTTTCAGATCTATCTCTAAACTCTTAACACTCACTTTCTCCTTCAGCCTCACTCTATGGTGTTCTCCAGCTACTCACAAAGATGGCTGCATGCTGGAACTCATCTTTATCCGCCTCTGTTCACCAACCCCTCAAACGCACCTCTCCCCCATCTGACCACAATCTACTTACATTCTCTTTCCTCTCTTCTCCTAGTACACAATCCCCACCCCACAAACATACACACACTTGCAGAAATTTCAAACACCTTGATTTACACTCACTCTCTGAGTCCCTTCTCCTTCTCGCACACATAGCTTTCTTACATGATGCCGATGCTGCTGCCACTTTATTTAACACTGCAATAACTACAGCTCTTGATTTGGCTGCTTCCCTCATGCATACCAAAACACGACATCCAACAGACAACCCTGACATACTAGCCTGACTAAAGAACTGAGGTTGGCTTTAAGGGTTGCTGAACAGAGATGGAAGAGCACTTCATCACATACAAACAGTCCCTCACCAATTTCAAGGCCACACTCACCGCTGGAAAAAACTTATTACTTATCTCTAATATCCTCCCTATCTCACAACCCTAAACAGCTATTCAACACTTTGAATTCTCTCCTCCATCCCTTGGCACCTCTTCCTTCTTCTCTCATCTCAGCTGAAGACTTTGGCTCTGTTTTCAAGCAGAAGATTAACAACATCAGAAAAAGCTTTGGCCCATAATCCCCACATCCCTTCCTCATAACTAGAGATGAGCGATGTTCGAGGCTTGAGGTTCGCCAATTTCATGTTCGAGTGATTTTGGGGGGGTGTTCGAGACATTCAACGAACCCGAGCCTTTTGCTAAAAGCTCAACAGTTCGAGTTACATTCAAGAACGGTTCGAGCACCAAAAACGTAGCTTTTAACAGTAAGGCTATGTGCACACGTTGCTGTCTGCATGTGCCCTGCATCCCCAGCACAATCCCTCTCTCTTTCCTACTCACCGATCATGGGCGTCTCGCTGCATGGCTGTCACAAATCTACGGCGTCTTTTCCTCTTTTGAAAATGGCTGCCGCTTCATTATTCAATCAGTTATTCCATGCTTTCCCCGCACACCAGCGCCCATGATTGATTGCAGTCAGACACGCCCCCACGATGAGTGACAGCTGTCTCACTGCAACCAATCACAGCCGCTGGTGGGCGGGTCTATATCGTGCAGTAAAATAAATAAATAATTTAAAAAAAAAAATGCGGTTCCCCATATTTGATACCAGCCAGGATAAAGCCACATGGCTGGAGGCTGGTATTGTCAGGATGGGGAGCGCCACAGTATGGGGAGCCCTCCAGCCTAACTATATCAACCAGCAGCCGGCCCGGAATTGCCGCATCCATTAGATGCGACAGTCCCGGGACTCCACCCAGCTCATCCCTAATTGCCCTGGCGCGGTGGCAATCGGGGTAATAATGAGTTAATCATGCCAGGCATTTCCCCGAGACACCTTCTATGATTAAACTAAAAATGAAAGTAAAGAAACACACACAGCGAAAAATCCTATATTTGAAATAAAAGACAAAAAACACCTCATTTACCTTTTTATTAATCCCAAAACAACAATCCAGGTCCGACGTAATCCACATGACACGGTCAGCTCTGCTAGCTCTGCTACATGAAGATGACAGGGGGTGATCTGTGTCCTCTCCATGTACCACCTGAAGTAAGCCACGCAATGTTCCTCATTGGAGCCAGTGGCTGAATGGATAGAGTGGTCACCTAAGAAGCAATACTTCACGAGTTCTAGCCCCGGCCGCCCTGGTAAAAATTTTAATTTATTTTTAATTTTAAATTAGAATTATTTATTTATAATTCTAATTTAATTTAATTATGCACTGAGGGGAGGAGCCAGACATCAGCTGTGAGCCACACCTCTAAAATCGGAACAGTTCACGGAATGAGGCTGCATGGCTCTCTCTCTTTCTCTCAGTCAGTCAGTCAGTCAGTCTCAGTCAGTCAGTCAGTCTCAGTCAGTCAGTCAGTCTCAGTCAGTCAGTCAGTCTCAGTCAGTCAGTCAGTCTCTCTCTCTCTCCTCTTCTCTCCTCTTCTCTCCTCTTCTCTCCTCTTCTCTCCTCTTCTCTCCTCTTCTCTCCTCTTCTCTCCTCTTCTCTCCTCTTCTCTCCTCTTCTCTCCTCTTCTCTCCTCTTCTCTCCTCTTCTCTCCTCTTCTCTCCTCTTCTCTCCTCTTCTCTCCTCTTCTCTCCTCTTCTCTCCTCTTCTCTCCTCTTCTCTCCTCTTCTCTCCTCTTCTCTCCTCTCCTCTCCTCTCCTCTTCTCTCCTCTTCTCTCCTCTTCTCTCCTCTTCTCTCTTCTCTCCTCTTCTCTTCTCTCCCCTCTCTCTTCTCTCTCTATTCTCTCGCTTCTCTGTCTCTCCTCTCTCTTCTCTCTCTCTCTTCTCTCTCTTCTCTCCTCTTCTCTCTCTCTTCTCTCTCCTCTCTCTCTTCTCTCCTCTTCTCTATTTCTTCTCTCTCTCTTCTCTCTTCTCTCTCTCTTCTCTCTCTCTCCCTCTCTCTCTTCTGTTTTCTCTCTTTTCTCTCTCTTTTCTCTCTCTTTTCTTTCTCTTTTCTCTCTCCTCTCTCTCTTCTTTCTCTCTCTCTCGCAGACCTGGCAATGATCAGCTGATGTGGCCACCTGACGGCATCAGCTGACACTATAAGTTGAGCGGTGAGGCCGGATTTTTACCGCCCGGCCGGCTAAACTATCAGCTGCTGCTGTCGGACAGGAGTCTGCACAGAAGTGTGTAGTTTTTTTTTTTTTTGCACTGATGCATCATGTGATTGTATAAAAGCCATTTATACAATCAGCTGTTGTGTCATGTGATTCAGGCCCTTGAACCTGACACATCATCTGATCGCTTTGCCTTCCAGCAAACCGATCAGATGATATTGAATCCGGATTGGACGGCGCAGGACCCTTGACCCAGGATTACTCCGGAGGGGGGTTCTTTATTTCAATAAAGATGGAGTCACTAATTGTATGTGTTTTATTTCTAATAAAAATATTTTTCTGTGTGTTGTGGTTTTTTTTTATCTGTACTAGAAATTCATGGTGGCCATGTCTAATATTAGCGTGACACCATGAATTTCGGGCTTAGGGACAGTTGATAATATACAGCTAGCCATAACCTCATTATTACCCAGCGAGCCACCCGTCACCAGGGCAGCTGGAAGAGTTGGATACAGCGCCAGAAGATGGCGCTTCAATGAAAGCGCCCTTTTCTGGGGCGGCTGCGGACTTCAATTCAGAGCAGGGGTGCCCAGAAAGCTTGGGCACCCTGAGCTGCCGATTCAAATCCCCAGCTGCCTAGTTGTACCTGGCTGGACACAAAAATTGGGCGAAGCCCACGTCATTTTTTTTTTAATTATTTCATGAAATTCATGAAATAATTAAAAAAAAAGGGCTTCCCTATATTTTTGGTTCCCAGCTGGGTACAAATAGGCAGCTGGGGGTTGGGGGCAACCCGTAGCTGCCTGCTGTACCTGGCTAGCATACAAAAACATGGCGAAGCCCATGTAATTTTTTTGGAGGACAAAAAACTCCTGCATACAGTCCTGGATGGAATATGCTGAGCCTTGTAGTTCTGCAGCTGCTGTATGTATGGAGGAGAGCAGACAGCAGCTGCATAACTACAAGGCTCAGCATGCTCCATTCACTAGTGTATGCAGGAGAGCAGACAGCAGCTGCAGAACTACAAGACTCAGCATACTCCATCCAGGACTGTATGCAGGAGTTTTTTGCCCCCCAAAAATATGATGTGGACTTCGCCATATTTTTGTATGCTAGCCAAGTACAGCAGGCAGGTACGGCTGCCCCCAATCCCCAGCTGCCTATGTGTACCCGGCTGGGAACTAAAAAAATAGGGAAGCCCTATTTTTAATTATTTAATCAATTTCATGAAATAATTAAAAAAAAATCGACATGAACTTCGCCCCATTTTTGTGTCCAGCCAGGTATAACTAGGCAGCTGTGGATTGGAATCCGCAACACAGGTTAGCCCGAGCTTTCTGGGCCCCTCTGCTGTGAATTGCAGTCAGCAGCCGCCCCAGAAAATGGCGCTTTCATAGAAGCGCCATCATCTGGCGCTGTATCCAAGTCCTCCAGCTGCCCTGAAGCCAGGTGGCTCGCTGGGTAATAATGAGCTAATACTAGCTTTATTTTACTAGCCAGAGATTCTTAATGTCAGGCAACTTTGACCCGGCCATTAAGAATCTCCAATAAAGGGTTACAAAAAAAAGACACCACACAGAGAAAAAATACTTTAATAGAAATAAATACACAGACACACTTAGAGACTCCATGTTTATTACTCCCTGTCAGCCCTCCACGATCCTGCTCTTCTGTCTTCTTTCTCTTTCAACCCATGCAGCTCTGCTACATCAGACAGCGCTGCATGGGAGGAAGACGCTGCTGCTCCCTTGCAGTCTATTCACTTGGTGAGAGTGAGCAGAGGCTGCAGGCTGTAAGCGGTGACGTCACCATTGACAGGCGGGTTACCATAGCAACAGTGCTCCGATCACGTGATTCCCGGTGCCGCTGCGGGCTGTAAGCGGTGACGTCACCGCTGACAGGCGAGTTGCTATAGTAATGGTGATATCCGTTATTGACTGGCTGCGGCAGCCGGTGAATAACGGAATGGGGAAGCAGAACGGCGAAGTCGACCATGTGCCAGAGCATTTCGCCGGTATACGGAGATGCTGGAACGATCACCGCGTACTGGAGAGATGCAATGACAGGACATAGCATGACATCATAGCCATGTGACCAGTCTGTAGCCAATGAGATAATAGACACGTGACTGGTCACATGCTTTTTTTGACGTCACGGAAGGTCCTATCATCAGTGCTGGCTACCGGGAGGACGCAGCGATTATCGGAAGGAAAAGCTGCGGGAGACAGAGTGCAAGACGCGTCGCGGAGACCTGTAAGTGTAATAGCAATGTTTATTAACTGTATGTGTACATTTATAAAGTGTTTTTATGTGTTTGTGTTTGCCTCCCATTGTTTTTAATGGGGTTCGAGAGGTTCATCGAACCGAACTCGAACGGGGACTCCGTTCGACGAACCGAACTTGAGCCTTCAGAGGCATCGCTCATCTCTACTCATAACTACTCAGCTCTCTTCCTCCAAATCCAGCTTCTTCACCATGACAGAAGATCAGCTTTCCTCTCTACTCTCAAAATCACAACTCACCACGTGTGCACTTGACCCGCTGTCATCCCATCTTATCCCCAACCTCTCCATTGTCTTCAATCCAACCCTAACCTATCTCTTCAATTTATAACTAACAACTGGTGTATTTCCGTCATGCTTTAAACATACGTCAATCACACCCATTCTCAAAAAGTCCTCCCTTGACCTATCCTCTATGTCGAACTATAACCCCATATCATTCTTCCCTATGACTCTAACCTGTAACAGCATGTCCATCTTTAACAGTCTTCCCATTTCTCCTCCTGCTCCCTCTTTGACTGGCTACAATCTGGATTCTGACCACTGAAACTGCCCTAAATAAAGTCACCAATGAACTGCTAACCTCCAAAGCAAAGCGACACTACCTACTCTGTCCTCCTCCTCCTGGACCTGTCCTCTGCCTTTTACACAGTGGACCATTCCCTTCTACTACAGATTCTCTCATCACTGGGCATCACAAACTTGACCTTATCTTAGATCTCCTCATACCTAAAAGATCGAATTATATAAGTAAGTATGGTTGACCTTAGGGAGATCAACATCCAGCACCACGGAGCACCATCACGTGTTTTCTCAATGCAGTGATTCTAGAGCAATGCCCCCTGGGAAATATGCAAAACAAGGAAGCCGCGGAGACACCATCACATGTTTCTCATTGCTGGCAAGTAACTAGCCAGGTCTTTCACCGGGAAGGAAAAACCACGGGAAGGGCAGTCTCCACTCAAGGAAACCACCTATGCCAAAACTTGGTATCCAACCACAGACAGCTGTTTTGGGGTATTTGCCCCTCATCAGTGTGGAGTAGGAAAGTTGGTTTTACCTTTCCAGTGAAAGACCTGGCTAGTTACCTGCCAGCGTTGAGAAACATGTGATGGTGTCTCCACGGCTTCCTTGTTTTGCATATTTCCCAGGGGGCATTGCTCTAGAATCACTGCGTTGAGAAAACACGTGATGGTGCTCCGTGGTGCTGGATGTTGATCTCCCTAAGGTCAACCATCCTTACCTATATAGTCTTCTACTAGGCATTGCTCCCACTAGCCAGTTTCCTACTCCACACTGATGAGGGACAAATACCCTGATACAGCTGTCTGTGGATGGATACCATGTTTTGGCATAGGTGGTTTCCTTGACTGGAGACTGCCCTTCCCGTGGTTTTTCCTTCCCGGTGAAAGACCTGGTTAGTTACCTGCCAGCGTTAAGAAACATGTGATGGTGTCTCTGCGGCTTCCTTGTTTTGCATAAAAGATCGAACTGTCAGAGTCTACCATGCTCACACCACTTCCTCATCTTGCCCCCTATCTGTCGGTGTCAGTTCTTGGACCCCTGCTGTTCTCCATCTACACTTTCAGTTTTGGATAGATAATAGAGTTTCACAGTTCTCAGTATCATCTGTATGCTGACGATACACAGATCTACTTATCTGGACCTGACATTACCTCCTTACTAACTAGAATCCCACAATATCTATCTACTATTTCATCCTTTTTCTCTGCTCAATTTCTAAAACTTAACATAGACAAAACAGAATTTATTATATTGTTTCCTCCTCATTCAAACCCCACAACAGACCTATCCAGCAAAGTTGATGGCTGCTCACTCTCCCCAGTACCGCACAGGGGTAAGCCTCAACTCTGCTCTCTCTCGTTCAAGTCACATATCAAAGCCTTCTTCACCTCCTGCTAACTACAACTCAAAAATATTTCCCATATTCATACATTCCTTAGCTAAGAAGCAGTAATTACACTAGTGCATGCCCTCATTATCTCCTGCCTGGACTACTGCAACCCAATGCTTAATGGCCTCCCTTCAAACACTCCTGCGCCCCTACAATCTATTTTAAACTATGCTGCCTGACTAATCCACCTGGCCCTCCACTATTCCCCAACCTCTCCTCTCTGCCAATTCCTGAACTGGCTTTCCATTGCCCAACAACTCCAGTTTAAAACCTTAACTATGACATACAAAGCCATCCACAACCTGTCTCCTCCATACATCTGTAACTTCCGATCCTCAAAAGATCTCCTTCCCTTCTCTCATTTTATCTCATCCTCCCACAATCGCATGCAAGATTTCTCTCGTGCATCCCCCATATTCTGGAACTCTCTGTCCCAATATATCAGACTGTCGCCTGCCTTGGAAAGCTTCAAAGGGAACTTGAAGACCCAACTCTTCCATCAAGCTTCTGTGCCGCCCCCGTGCCAGCAGCCGGTGCTGCTCGGATCCGGATCTACGGTATGGCTCGAGTGGCTCGCGAAAACACTTGGAACAAAAGGGGGACGTAATTGTACGGGATTTGTTAGAAACCGTCTGTGACGCCACCCACGGTGTGTGGTGAGATGTAGCACCGCCGCTGCTGTTATGGGATACCCGGGGGACATGTGATGGCAGCTGGATGTTAACCCCTTCGTGGGTAGGGATTGATGCCCCGGAGCCCAGTGTTGTGCAGGGTTGCAGGGATCAGCACACTTACAGTTCGGTTGTCCTGGTGCTGGATGAGGTTGCACTGATGTGTGGAGTCAATAAACACAACGTTCTTTTGGTAAACCAAGGTGATGGTGGCCGGCATCCACAGATGGGTGTATCAGGTCCCACACCCGGGCTAGTGGTCAATGTCTCTTTCCTCTGCACTTCTGTAGTTTTCAGTGATGGACTTCCCGGTGTGTAACACGAGAGTCCGCTCCCGGTCCTTTAGCTGGGAACCGTGCCCCTCAGATGCTGACCTGTGGGATCTAACGGGCTCTGGCGGATGCCCTATCCCTCTCTGTGGATGGTTGTCTACTTTTCGGGACTTGGACAGGTTGGGACAGGACCTAAAATCCTGCCCTCAGTTGGTTAATTAGCTAGGCCGTTGGTGCCGGTCCTGGCTTCAGGGTCCAAGTACCCCCTTTGTGCACGGTTTCCTGGTCGGTTCTCCGGTGTCGGTACCGGCGACCTACAACCCTGCACCAGTCCACCTTGGATCTCCGGCAGCCGTATTCCTGTTTCCTGCTGGCACTGACCACTGTCTGCCACCTTGCCAGAACGTCAGGACTCCAACCCCGACGCCTGTCAGCTAGCACCTCCATTCACTCTTCACTCCAACACTAAACTCCAAACTAAAACTGACTGTTTTCCCGCCCCTGGGTTCTCTAGACCCCTAGGTGGGCGTTCTCCTTCTGCCTGGTCCCGCCTACTGGTGTGTCTATCCTTCCCTGAGGGGGTGACTAGGGTTTCAGGTCGGCTTTTTTAACCCTGTGTGGGATAGGTGTTGTGCGGAGGCCTGTAGTGTGTGACTGCCTCGTTTTGCCAGGGCGTCACACTTCCACCTTTCAGTAACCCTCAGTCCACTTCAGTGCCACATGACCATCTCTACCCTAACCTACTGGATCCTCACCGATCCTTTGTAAACTGATCTGTGTCTTGTATTGTTCATGATTATTGTACTTGTCCCTGTTATGTATACCTCTTTTCATATGTTTCATTAATTATATGGTGCTATAATAAGAATAAATAATAATGATGATAATAATAATAATAATAATAATAATAACTATTAGGCTTTCCAAGCTGGACACATTGAATGAACTGTGCCTCTACACCATGGAGTTGTTGGCATGCTCTGTTGCTAGTGTTTTGTCATCAGTGCAGGTTTTTAGTGCTGCCGGGGGCATAATAATCACCCAATCACCTGAAAATGCTCACAGGCTAACTGTTCTGAAAATGAACAAGAACTGTATTAATCCCAACTTCTCAACCTGAGCAGATGACAGCAGCAAAAACAAAGCCCAATGAAATATTCCTTTTTTTCCTGTTGTATTCCCATGCACTACTTCCCAGCCCAAAAAAAGTATATGGTTCATGTTTTTTTTTTCCTGTTTTTTTCTGGTCCTCCTGCTACACCATATCAAAAGGGTTATCATGTGGCAATAGCTCCAAATATTTTGAGAGACATCAGCTAGCCCTCACTAATAATTTTTACACTCATAACCTTTGGAGGGCCTGCAGGCTGACCTCAATCAATTTTTAGAGGGCCAGCAACCGCTTCTCACTCATAATTTTTAGAGGGCAAACAGGCAGCCCTCAATCAATTTTAGAGAGCCAGCAGCTGGTTCCTACTTAATTTTTGGAGGGCCAGCAGGCAGCCCTTACTGATACATTTGGGAGGTCCATCAGCCGGCACTCACACAACTGACAAAACTTTGCAGAATCATCCAAGATGGTGAGCGGCTTTGATGCCATAATCAACGTTACCATCCTGCTTCTTTGTCTACTCTAATGCTTGGTGCTTACAGTTAAAGAGGAAGCTTTGTATGGATCTTGTGAAGATGGAGAAATTACATAGGGTGCTACATGCTTGCATATCCTGACTGCTTGCCCTGGAAATGTTGCTGTTTAGGCTTGTGGACTCCGAGGCTTCATGCAACCTGATGGTGGTGGCCATCTTGCGGTACTTGGTTTCCAGCCACCAATATATTTCTCGGTGTGCTGTCCCCGCATTACACCTGCACGTGTCCTATAACATTGCATGTGCCCTGACCAGAAGCAGCAGTATACTGTACCTACAGAAGAACTATAAAGCAATATAGCCTGACTATGTGCCTCTAATCCAAAACTATCCCTCCTCCAGCAGCTATCCCTACACTGAATGCAGCTAACATTGGTATTAATAGGGAATAACAGATGTAGACCTAAAAGAACTTTTGGTTTTAGGTTGCAGCAGCAGGGTTTGTAAGGGTAGAATCCTGCCTACAGGTCTCTAATACACTATTCCTCCTCCATCAGCTTTCCCTGCAATAAGTGCAGCTAAAAGCGGTATTAGAGAAGACAATAGATTTTTTTAGGTAGCAGCAGCAAGGTCTGTAAGGCTAGAATCCCTGGCCATATGCCTCTAATACACTCTCCTTTCTCCAAAACAAACAGAGAACTAGGAGTAGATATGCTTCAAATCAGTCAATTTATTAGTACAAAAAATCATAAATCGAAAAATACAAGGTCATGGGACCAAGGCAAATTTTAGGGCACAAGAGGGGACAAGGATGAAAAAGGGCAAGAAAAAACGGATATCTGCACTTGTGTAAAGCTCAGTTTCAAATCTCCACACCTAGACCACATGTATCAAAGGGTAAACAAATAGAAATGTCCAAATAGCTTATAACGTAACAACATCTAAAGTTTTAAATGGACATGTAACCCATGTCAGGAGTGGTAACAGGACAAGCAGGCAGCAATGTTGGAACACATGCACCATATGCCTCAATTGTGAGGGTAAAGGAAACAAAGGTTCAATAAGGTTAAAAAGGTCAGACCAAAAGGAAGACACTGATGCATGTGCACACTACATTACAACCAACCTGCGAACCTGTATGATGTAACACAAAGGCATGCAGAAAAACTCCGGAGGTGACGAGGAGGGAAGACCCCCCCCCAGTGGGACTCCAACGTACGTTTCACGTTTAGTGGTATATTCGCTTCATCAGGGAGTGGGTAACAAACGCGGCAGGGCTCCTATAAATAGCCCAGCGTCCAGCTGATGCACCTCACCGATTGTTCTCGGCGCGTGCGCACATTGCACCACACGGACACAGCACCTCCCACTGGCCGTCATGACCCAGCGCATGCGCGGGAGCGGGGACGCGTCTCCATAGCTCCCGCGCATGCGCAAAGGTCAGACAGAGACAGCCGGGGAGAGCAGAGCCGGCGGTGAGATGCAGGCAAGCGCACATCAATGGGAGCACAGAACCCGGAAGGACAGACCACATACCGCAACAATAACATATGATGCAGAAAAATCATTGATGATAAACAACATTATATATTACAATATAAATGTACATAGATGCATAAACATTAATCACAGATAAAAATAGCGCTGGTTCCAGGGCTCCGTGTGTAGCTTGAGAGTAGAAGTATATAGCAGGCAATCATGTTTCGAGACCAAAAAGACGAAGGTGACAGCTGGAATTATAGCTGCGCCGCATAAGATATAGGGGAAAGAAAAAAGATTATATAAGTAAAAAAAATATGCCCAGGTCAAAAGAGACCAAAACACATATGAGCAATAATAATAAAAACAGTAAAAACCCCTAAAAATAAAAGGGACCACCCCATACACGGTGATCTCAGAGGAAAGAGGCAAAACTTAAAGCCTCGTTGAGACCAGATGGGGCGACTGTGCCAAGAGTCACCATCCATCTGGTCTCACGTTGGGCCAGTTTCCTTTTGATATTGCCGCCTCTAATGCCGCCATGGATGACTTCAATGCCCCGAACCATTAAAGATTTTGGATCGCATCCATGGTAGGTTTTAAAATGGCGCGGCAATGTCTTTAAGGCGGCAAAATCATCCACCGTTCGGGCCGCCGCAATGTCACGCACGTGCTCCCTAACACGGATGCGTAGCTCACGAGATGTGAAACCAATATAAATTAGTGAGCATCCGCAGACCGCGTAGTACACGACGTTAGATGTGCCGCAAGAGATGTAATCTCTAATTTGAAACTCACGTTTCCCATCCGCGGATGAAAAAACAAAACTACGTGACACATTGCGGCAGGCCAGACAGTGGCCACATGGAAAGCAGCCAAAACGAGGTAACGTAGAACCAAGGAAACCAGATGTGAGAGGAACGTAATGACTTTGGACAAGCTTGTCCTTCAAATTTGATGATCTTCTCGCGGTCATCAATGGATAGTCAGAGAGTGACTCTCTGAGGGATGGGTCTGTCTTCAAAATGGGCCAGTGTTGATTGAGGATGGCTCTCATGTTATGCCATTCACTGTTATATGTAGTAATGAATCTAACGCTGGGTGTATCAGAAGAGTGTTTCTGTCTAGAAAGAAGGAGCTGGGATCGCGGAGTGTTCTTCGCCCTTAGGTACCCACGCTTTATACTGCGATTGCTATAACCCCTTTCCCGGAAGCGTGACATCAAATCGGCAGCTTGTTCCTCGAATTTAGCATCCGAGGAGCAAATCCTCCTCATCCTCAGGAACTGTCCGGTAGGGACAGCACTAATGGTAGATGTGTGATGGGCAGACGAGGCATGAATAAGTGAATTAACGGATGTGGACTTACGAAACACATCCGTTTGAATCAAATTGTTATCATCAACATCAATGAGGACATCTAAAAAATCAATGCACTTGGTGTTATATTTGTAAGTCAACTTGATGTTGAAAGGATTCACGCCTAGTCTGCCCATAAAAGAGTCCAGCTGCTTCGCCGTACCCCTCCAAAAAATCAACAGGTCATCAATATATCTGAGCCAGCACTGCACATGGGATACGGCCGGGTCGCCCTCGTCGCCAAAAATGAATCTCTCCCAGTAACCCAGGAAGAGATTAGCGAATGAGGGCGCACAGGCCGCACCCATTGCAGTGCCACGCTGCTGCAGGTAAAACGAGTTCTTAAAAGTAAAAAAAATATGGGTTAGAATAAAGCGGAGCAGCTGGAGTATCAAATCATACATCTCACTGTCCCGACCGGAGATCCCGAGGAAGAAGCGGACCGCTGCCAAGCCATCCTCATGGCGGATACAGGTGTACAATGACTCTATATTCGCCATGACGATCAGCATGTCCGCCTCCATATAGATGCCATTGATCCTATTGAGCACGTCCGTCGTGTCCTTTAGGTAGGAGGGAAGTGTTTCAACCAAAGGTTTTAGGTAAAAATCAATAAATTTGCATACCGGGTCACACATTCCCTCCAACCCAGACACAATCGGACGGCCCGGCGGATCAATGGCATCTTTATGGATCTTGGGGAGCAAATAAAGGGTGGGCACCCTGGGGTATTTGACTATAAGTCCCTCCAGAACCTTCTTTGTGATAAGACCCATGTCAAATGCCTGTTCAAGTATTGTCTGAAGATCTCTGGAAAAAAAATTAAGAGGATTGAAATCAAGCTTCTTATAAGTGTTCTTGTCTCTCAACTGGCGAAAGGCCTCTTTCTCGTATTTATCAATAGGCCATATTACAATGTTTCCCCCCTTGTCTGCAGGTTTAAAAAGGACGTCCCTCCATCCCTCCAGTTGTTTGAGGGCAGTCCTCTGTCGGAACGTAAGATTGTCATTATATCTTCTTGACGACAGATGTGTAAAATCGTCAACAACTAACTTAGTGAAGATATCCACGGAAGGACACAGCGACAAGGGGGGAAACTTCATTGACCTAGGCATTATACAAGATGGGAACATACCAGCACTGTCGGGAGGTTGTTGTTGCTCAGATTGGAGTTCTTCCAGAATTGCAATGGCCTCCCTCTCCGCACGACTGTCCAAACCAGAAATTGGCGCGTCACGAGTGTGAAGTTTTTTAAGCACCAATTTGCGGGAAAATAAGAACAGGTCCTTCATGGCTGTAAAGAAATCAAAGGAATTAGTCGGGGAGAAAGAGAGGCCCATGGAGAGAACTTCAACCTGTGCCTCCGACAGTGCATGTACGGATAGATTAATTATCTGCAGTGCTCTGCTAACCTTTTTGGATGTCTTATATGGAGCCTGCGTGGTAGCCTTCAATCTTGTCAACATACCAGTTGGTATAGAGTCAGGTTTAGAGTTTAAATTTAGACGCCCAGAAGGCCCAGATTCGTCAGCAGAGAGACCGGACACTATTGAAGTAGACCGAGAGCGTGATCCAGACTTGGATCGATACCTTGATCGTGATCTATAGGAAGGTTGTTGCCATCTATAGACATGATTTAATTGCTGATCACGTAAATCTCTCTGGAATTTTTTGAGTTTGAATGTTTGCAACTCCTTCTCCATTTTACTAAGCTCCAAATCGATATCATTATTGAATTTGGCCAAAGCTTCTCTAGTCAATTTTGACTTGATCAATTGGAGGAGTTCCTCCATTTCCTTTTCCATCTCATCAATAGATGAACTGTTGAAATCACTTAAGAGCTGCAGATGACCTCTAGAGTAGGCACTCGACAACTCCTCCCACTTGGTCTTAAAGGAGTCACTCTCAACAGGGAAGGAGGGGAACACCTGAATGCGGAGACCCCTTGGAATTAGATGTTTGGCTATATACTTGTCCAAAAAAGCCCTGTTCCACCACATCTTAGTTCGACGTCTCAGTAAATCCCTGTACCAGGACACTGCCTCTTTCGTGTCGACATCACCGGAAGCCTCGTCACCAAGATTGCCAGCCGCCTCTAGTGCCGTATTAAGTTGGGAGAGCCAAGCATCGTCACAGGCCCTAAAATCCATATTATTTAGGACAAAAACTGTGGAAACCACAGAAAATAAGATTAGACACCGTATGTCCATGTACATAGAAAAACACAGTAGGGTGGGTCATGCATGAAACCACCACACTACTATAGCGCTACTCAAATAGCATAACAAACAGAGAACTAGGAGTAGATATGCTTCAAATCAGTCAATTTATTAGTACAAAAAATCATAAATCGAAAAATACAAGGTCATGGGACCAAGGCAAATTTTAGGGCACAAGTGGGGACAAGGATGAAAAAGGGCAAGAAAAAACGGATAAAACCTCAGTTTCAAATCTCCACACCTAGACCACATGCATCAAAGGGTAAACAAATAGAAATGTCCAAATAGCTTATAACGTAACAACATCTAAAGTTTTAAATGGACATGTAACCCATGTCAGGAGTGGTAACAGGACAAGCAGGCAGCAATGTTGGAACACATGCACCATATGCCTCAATTGTGAGGGTAAAGGAAACAAAGGTTCATTAAGGTTAAAAAGGTCAGACCAAAAGGAAGACACTGATGCATGTGCACACTACATTACAACCAACCTGCAAACCTGTATGATGTAACACAAAGGCATGCAGAAAAACTCCGGAGGTGACGAGGAGGGAAGACCCCCCCCAGTGGGACTCCAACATACGTTTCACGTTTAGTGGTATATTCGCTTCATCAGGGAGTGGGTAACAAGCGCGGCAGGGCTACTATAAATAGCCCAGCGTCCAGCTGATGCACCTCACCGATTGTTCTCGGCGCGTGCGCACATCGCACCACACGGACACAGCACCTCCCACTGGCCGTCATGACCCAGCGCATGCGCGGGAGCGGGGACACGTCTCCATAGCTCCCGCGCATGCGCAAAGGTCAGACAGAGACAGCCGGGGAGAGCAGAGCCGGCGGTGAGATTCAGGCAAGCGCACATCAATGGGAGCACAGAACCCGGAAGGACAGACCACATACCGCAACAATAACATATGATGCAGAAAAATCATTGATGATAGACAACATTATATATTATAATATAAATGTACATAGATGCATAAACATTAATCACAGATAAAAATAGCGCTGGTTCCAGGGCTCCATGTGTAGCTTGAGAGTAGAAGTATATAGCAGGCAATCATGCAACTCTCCTTTCTCCAGCAGCTTGCCCCCTGAATGCACCTAAGAGCGATGTTATTATAAAATTAGCCCTGAAAAGGACTGTTGGTTTAATTTTGCACCAGCAGCTACTGTCACGCTATAACACACTGTCCCTTCTGCAGCAGAACCTCTCACTACACTATTTATTTCCGGGTAGAGTGCGTACATTCACTCCTTGCTCAGTTCTTCCAAATCACGTACAGGTCACAATGGAAATAGGAATAAACTTTCCTTTGTTACCACATATAGTACGGATTGCTCTAACATAATTTGTATTTTTCAAAAAAATGTTCCCATCATGTATCAAGATGACAAACTTGTCAAAATCTCAAAATGCTCAGCACGTAAAGCCATTTCTTTGGGTAATATCCTGTCCCCTAGCCTGTTCACTTAGATCAGACTGAATTCTCAAAATTGGCTTGATTCTAAGAGGTACTTTGCATGCTGTGACATCGCAAGCCGATGCTGAGATGTCGAGCGCGATAGTCCCCGCCCCCGTCGCACATGCGATATCTTGAGATTTGTAAAGGAATCCAGCTCACCCACGTCTGACCTCACCGTGCCTCAGACTCGGATCCGGCCCTGCCCTGGCTGAACAGCAATGAAAATGACATCCCGAACACCTCCTTGCTTTCGCATTGCAGCCAGGACGCAGGTAGGAGATGTTCCTCGCTCCTGCGGCTTCAAACACAGCGATGTGTTTGAGCGCAGGAACGAGAAACAACATCGTACCTGTCGCTGCACCGGCATTATGGAAATGTCGGACCCTACACTGATGATACGATAACGACGCTTTTGCGCTCGTTAATCATATCAAAAAGGATTTGCACACTACGATATCGACTGCGACGCCGAATGTGCGTCACTTTCAATTTGACCCCACCGACATCGCACCTGCGATGTCGTAGTGTGCAAAGCCCGCCTAAGGGTAATTTCAAATGCGGCCTTGATAAGTGCACCTTGTGTCAATATATGCTCAGACCTAAACTTGATATTAAACAATTCATTAACTGTAATTCTACGCATTTAGTTTACCTAGTTTCTTGTCACTCTTGCAAACTGGACTATGTGGGGTGCAGAACACGAAAACTCAAAATCCGCATCTTTGAGCATATACGTGACGCCATACCTGCTTCTATCCCATCCAAGAAATCTATGTCGGGTTTATCCCATCATTTTTTGGAGAAACATTAGGGGGAAATATCTTTTTTATAGATCAGCCACATTGAAAGAGTAGACCGGCGTCTCAGAGGAGAGGGTTGGAAGGGACTCCTATATTGCGGAAGAAGCCTACTGGATTTTGAATTTGGCTACCCATCATTCCATGGGTCTTAATAACACTGTGTGCAGAATTATTAGGCTAGTTGTATTTTAGAAGATTTTTTTATTATTGATCAACAACTATGTTCTCAATCAACCCAAAAGACTTATGAATATCAAAGTTTAATATTTTTGGAAGTTGGAGTGGGTTTTTTTTAGATTTGGCTTTAGGGGGATATCTGTTTGTGCAGGTAACTATTACTGTGCAGAATTATTAGGCAACTTAATAAAAACCAAATATATTCCCATCTCACTTGTTTATTTTTACCAGGTAAACCAATATAACTGCACAAAATTTAGAAATGAACATTTCTGACATGCAAAAACAACCCCAAAAATTAGTGACCAATATAGCCACTTTTCTTTATGATGACACTCAACAGCCTACCATCCATAGATTCTATCACTTGCTTGATCTGTTTACGATCAACATTGCATGGAGCAGCCACCACAGCCTCCCAGACACTGTTCCAAGAGGTTTACTGTTTTCCCTCCCTGCAGATCTTACATTTTATGGAGGAACCACAGGTTCTCTATGGGGTTCAGATCAGGTGAACAAAGGGGCCATGTCTTTATTTTTTCATCTTGTAGACCTTTACTGGCCAGCCACGCTGTGGAGTAGTTGGATGCAGGTGATGGAGTATTGTCCTGCATGAAAATCATGTTTTTCTTAACGATACCGACTTCTTCCTGTACCACTGCTTGAAGAAGTTGTCTTCCAGAAACTGGCAGTAGGTCTGGGAGTATACCTACACTCCATCCTCAACCCGAAAAGGTCCCACAAGTTCATGTTTGATGATACCAGCCCATACCAGTACCCCACATCCACCTTGCTGGCGTCTGAGTCGGAGTGGATCTCTCTGCCCTTTACTGATCCAGCTTCTAGCCCGTTCATCTGGCCCATCAAGAGTCGCTCTCATTTCATCAGACCATAAAACCTTTGAAAAATCAGTCTTAAAATATTTCTTGGCCCAGTCTTGACGTTTTATCTTATGTTTCTTGTTCAAAGGTGGTCGTTTTTCAGCCTTCCTTATCTTGGCCATGTCACTGAGTATGGCACACTTAGTGCTTTTTGATACTCCAGTAACGTTGCAGCTCTAAAATATGGCCCAACTAGTGGCAAATGGCATCTTGGCAGCTTCACGCTTGATTTTCCTCAATTCATGGGTATTTATTTTGCGTCTTTTTGCCCAACATGCTTCTTGCGACCCTGTTGGCTATTTGACATGAAACGCTTGATTGTTCAGTGATCACACTTCAAAAGTTTGGTAATTTCAAGACTGCTGCATCCCTCTGCAAGACATCTCACAATTTTGGACTTTTCAGAGCCCGTCAAATCTGTCTTCTGACCCATTTTGCCGAAGGAAAGGAAGTTGCCAAATAATTAAGCACACCTTAGATAGGGTGTTGATGTCATTACACTACACCCCTCCTCATTACAGAGATGCACATCACCTGATTTACTTAATTGGTAGTTGGCTCTCAAGCCTATACAGCTTGGAGTAGTATATACAGTAGTTTATACATGTATAAAAAGTATCATGTGATCAAAATACTCATTTGCCAAATAATTCTGCGCACAGTTTATAGAACCAATCTGCTATATGTATATTGACAAATGCAAGTTGTTGTTTTTTTTGTTTGTTCTTTCCAGAATATTGTAGCTATTAATATATTATACATGATTCTACAAACATTCCTACTCTGTTAGTTTATATATTACCCCAAAAACTAATGTTCATTTAGTTTCTTGTTTCATTTTATTATTATGTTCTTGTACTTTGGCTCTGGATATTTGGTATAGTTACATAGTTACTTAGGTTGAAAAAAGACCTCGGTCTCGGTCCATCTAGTTCACCCTGTCTCCACCAGTTCTACATTTTGTCCCTAAGTCATTTATAACCAACAATGTTGTGTGTACTGAGGAAATCATCCAGCCCTTTTTTAAAAGCCGTTATAGTATCTGCCATTACTTCCTCTTGTGGTAGGGCATTCCACAGTCTGACTGCTCTAACTGTAAAGAACCCTTTCCTATTTAGCTGCAGGAATCGCTTTTCTTCCACTAGCAGGGAATGCCCCCTGGTCCTTAGTATTGTCTTTGGAAGGAATAAGTCATGTGCCAGTTCTTTATATTGACCACACATGTATTTATACATATAAATGAGATCTCCTCTGAGACGTCTTTTTTATAAGCTAAACATAACTAACTTTTCCAACCTCCAATCATATGGGAGGCCTTCCATTGCTTGCAATAATCTAGTTGCCTGCCTTTGAACTGACTCTAACTTCTGAATGTCCTTTTTAAAATGTGGAGCCCAAAACTGGATCCCATATTATAGATGTGGCCTTTCAAGTGATTTAGAGGGGTAACAATACGTTGGGATCACGGGATCTAATTTCTTTTTTTATACACCCTAAAATCTTGTTTGCTTTAGCAGCTGCTGCCTGATATTGAGTACTGTTGCTCAGCTTATTTGTAATGAGAATACCCAAGTCCTTCTCCTGTTCTGTAGTCAGTTCTGAGTTTACTTCCATTTAATGTATACGCAGCTATAGGATTACTCCGTCCTAGGTGCATTACTTTACATTTATCAACATTAAATCTCATTTGCCAAGTATCTGCCCATTCTGACATCTTATAATCGGCTCTTATATGCATTCTCTGAACACTATGCTACCAATCTGGATGCAATTTGCTGACTGGGATTAATGGATCTGCTTGGTCTGTCTATGCCTTGATTGGGAGTGAGTGCTATGTCTTTATGGACGTCCTCTCTTCCATCAATTTCAACACTCTGCAAAGCGATGCCTCTGTTCCAACCAGAGCGGCGTGCTTTCCTTCTGTGATATTATGTCAATTTATTCCTATTGTTTTTTACTTATTTGGAGTTCGTTTTTTCATGTGAAAATTCAGATATTTATTGTGTTATTTGTTTCTAGATTGATAATGACTTGCCCCAGGGCTATGGGGTAGTCAGTCCCGGTCCGTATATTTACGGGGACAGTACACTGAGTGGCCGTTGCCTGGTTCCGTGACCGTGGGGGTCCCTTGAAAGGGGTTATGTACAGGGGAATAGTAATAAAGTTTTTGTTGTGACGCCACTTGCGAGTTGTGGCTAGGTAGATGGAGCCGCTGCTGCACAGTCTCTCACCACTGGGGCTGATGTTTATGGCAGGCTGGATGTTAGGCCCTCCGCGAGTAGGGCCGGGCCCCAGGGGATAGGTGATGGAGATAGGCGCGGAAAGAAGGTAGGCCATAAAGGGATTGCAGTGTAACTGGTTTCTTTAATCACAGCGTTGTTATGGCTTGCGACCCGAAGAAGGCTGGTCCTGACCACTGGTCCACTTAGTCCCAGTGCCGGTGTGGTGAGCTGGTGGCTTCTTTCCCCTGCACCTTTCTCTACTTGGTGGGTCCCCGTGGCTTGGAGTATCTGAGGGTCCCCTCCTGGTAGTCTCTCAGTCTTTAGTCTGTACAGCATGCAGTTTGAACCCTGTAGGGTGTCCCGTTTTGGTCCCTGATTCTCCCTTCACTGCTGGTGCTCCCGGACTTTACGGTCAGTGAGGTCCTGGATGGTCCCCTCACTGTGCAGATTTTATCAGGTCTGCCTGGAGCGTTTGACTGACCTAGGACTCTGTACCCCGTCGGTGCTATGGTTCCGAGAGTACTCCACCATACTCCTTCAACAACCACACGCCTGCGCCTGACAGGTCACTGTTACACACTCCCGTCAGTACAATTACGTCTGTGTCCTTTCACTTCCACTTACTGACTGTCTGACCCCTCCTCCCTGGTAGTCGTCTAGTGGACTCGATTGGTTCCACCACTAGGTGACCATCCATTGGGTCCAACCCTAACCTGTCACCAGTCCTTGGGGAAGGGAAAACAGGGATTATATGTGTGTGTTTTGGTGTTACCGGCACTAGTCTTCTGGGTCCCTGGGGGTAGACCCTGCATCTTTGACAGGATGCAGTTCCTTGTAGCTCCTGATGGATTCAGGGGCGCTACAATAACATGTTGTTCTTTCATGAATTAGGTTTATACCAAGTGGATAGCTGTAATTATATACACATGTGCGATTGCTTTATATACATAATATACATTATATGCTTTGTAGGTTACTGTGTGTTTATTTAAGATATGTATCTTCATCTGATTTATTTATTTAAATGCAAAATCAATTGTCTGTCCACGTTTTTTAGACATTTTTCAACAGCATTGTTATTGTGTGAGTAGACATTCATTCAGGCTTTTTTCTCTACTATTTGAGCTGTGTTTGTCCAGTCTCCACCCTTATTCACTTGATGTGGGGAGTGCACTATATAAAGTCTCATTTTTTTGTATTTTAACATTGTCATGATTAAGAGCATGTCTCCCATTGCTTGAAATGCGTAGATGGAGGGTTCTTTGTAATACACATGTTTTATGGAATTGTTTTAATGGACAACAATAAAAGCTATGTTTTAAAATGTAACCAACTATATGTGGCTGCTGGATTTTTCCGTCTTTGTCCATTTCCACAACTCCTGGTAACCGGCCCAGGATATCTGTGCACCGCACCTCTATTCACTTGGACTGGTGAGCTGTTAACAGTCTCCCTTTTTACAGTGTGTTGAGCATGGAGTTACCAGATCTTATATAGACATAACGATGCAATGTGGCTGGCCATTAATAGTAATAACAGTAACCAATATGGCTATGGTATTACCATGATTGACAGACAATCCCTGCATACTAAGTGGCTGAATAAAAGTTGAAAACCATGCAGTGTGGGGATTCTAGCATGGCACCTGAAGTAGTAGGATAATCAATCGAGTATCGAGCATATTGAGCACCCCAATGTTCAGCTGAGTACCGGGCATGCTTGCCCATTACTACTTGTATCCTTGAGATTGTTGATATTTTTCAACAGTTTTTGTTCTCAAGTCCTCAGACAGTTCTCTTCTCCTCTTTCTGTTCTCCATACTTAGTGTGGCACACACAGACACACAATGCAAAGAATGAGTCAACTTCTCCCTTTTTATCTGGTTTCAGGTGTAATTTTCATATTGCCCACACCTGTTATTTGCCACAGGTGAGTTTGAACGGGCTCACAAGCTTGAATAAAAGTTAGGGCATACTGACACTTTAAGAAAAGGGGCTGTAAGATTCCGGGTTTTCCATGGAACTTGTTGTGTCTGCTTGCCCTTGTCCAAGATGGAGTCTGTTGCCTTGTCTTGTGTACCGCCCTTGCAGCAGTCGGACTGCTAGGATCCGGGGTTACTGTGGCTCGAGGGTCTCCAGACCTTGGGGCTCGCGGCCACTCGAAAATAAAGGGGGCTATTGATAGGGGATAAGAGTTTGTTACGCCACCCGTGGTTCGCGGTAAGGGGAGTACCGCCGCTGCTGATGGGAGTACCCATGGGAGATGGAGTGGGGCAGCCAGATGATGTTCCCTCCATGTGTAGGGGAGGCCCCGGGATTCGGGATGATGAGGTGTAGGGGTGCGTGGTGCAGGTTGGACGCAGGGAAGGACAGCGTACTCACTCAGGCCAAGTTGGTATTGATGCGAACATAAAGCAGACTCTGACACCGAAGTAAACCAAGTCTCTGCTGCCACTTCAGGGGAGCTCGTCCGGGAGTCCGCTCCCGTTGGTATTGCTGATGATCTGTAACCTGCCTCCATGCACTAGTATTTAGATGTTCTGAAGTGACCCCTCTGCCTGAAGATGTCGGGGTCCCGCTTCCTATGGTTAAGAAGAGGAGCTGTGCTCTCGATGGCTGACACTTCGGATTTCAGTGAGCCACATAAACTGGAAATGTGACGCCCTGGCCTATCAGGTCGTCACAGGACATTGTGCAATCTGCCCTCCTGCATGGTGTCCAGCTCCTCCTTGGTTACGGGTCCCTGGCCTTTGGTGTTGCTGAGAACAAGCCAGTCAAAAATCCTGGAAACAGTCTGCACCACACCCACCAGACACACCAATGGGTAGCCTGAAGGGAATAGGGCCACCCACTTGGGGGGTTGGTTAGGGAGGGTCAGGAGTGTCAGGAGTAGTCAGTCGAGTGGTGACTCTTTAGAGGAGAGGTCACACGTTGTTGGAGGAGGTTAGGAGCTGGGCTCCTCAGTTACTAGGTGGCAGACGTTGGTCTGGGCCTGGTAGGAGCTGGAACCCCGGTCGCAGGGGATCGTGTGAAGGGGACCGGAACTGCCGAGCAGGGAAGCCGGCGGCCTTGAGCTATCTACAGTGGGCTAGGACACAGCGGGATATGTGGACCATAGGCCGGGAAGTAGCTTCAAGCGCCCTGGTAATTTACCCGACGAGGGCAAAGACTTCATGATTCGTCCTCTACCCGCTCCAAAATCGGGGTACTAGCGCAACGAGGGGGATAGGACTTTCCCAATACACAGTCCAGAAAATCCCAAGCGTGAACCCTGAGAGCAAGCTCACTCCGTTAGCCATACGGGTGAGCGGGAGCTGACTAGTTTCACACTACAGGGGCCAACCAGTAAAGAAAGTGCCAAGGAAAAGGTCACAGGCTAACAAGGAACACCATCAGGCACGGGATCCCAGTGTGCTCTCTCCCTGCTACAGCGGTGCTAAGAATTCCGGTTTACAAGTTGTTGGCCCCATCCACCGAGGAGTTCAAAGGCCTGGAGGTGGGAAAAGGAGCAGTTTTTGTTCAGGAGGTGAAAGTGAGAGGTCACGAACTGCGAGTGTCTGGGTCGGAGCCCAGGCACTGACAGCAAGGTTGGCAGACAATGGTGGCCGTCTGCAGGACTTGGTGGAACTCCGCAGAGCCGTAAGGACCAGGGCTGGGCAGTGGCCCACTGGTACCAGACCAGGGAACGGAGTGAAGCTAAGCACACAGGCAGGGCCATCGGACCCCGACCAGGCTTGGAGCCGCCGTCAATAGTCAAATCCGAATGTGACAGGAACCCCCGGGGTTCCCTAACAACCAAGTCCCGATTGAAGGCAACCGCTCACACCGTGAGGATACACAGCCACCGCCACCGGCTAGAAATCCAAGGGCCAGCGTCTGCGGGCAAAACGGGCTCCTCCGGTATCTATACACCGGGGAGCGGACTACCGTTGGGAAGCCATTGGAGTCAACACAGTACACAAAAAGGTGCAGGGAGAGACAGCCACCATCACCTGTCCGGGGAGAAACACTGCAGCCGGCTGAGGGACCCGTCCATCCAGCCATTTGGTTTACCGGAGACTTTGCGCATCTCTTGCTGAGTGAGTACACCAGTGCCATCCGGCACCGCGCCACGCTGTCCCTGCAACCCTGCACCTCACCAACCCTGCCTCCCCGTTACATCATCGGGTCCCGGGACCACCAACCCCTACCCACAGAGGGGGAAAACAACATCCCAGCTGCTCCCTAGCATCGCTCCCGGGATCCCCGTCACCAGCAGCGGTGGTGCCCATCTTCACCACAACCCGTGGGTGGCGTCACGGACTAAATCCCCAAACAAACCACCCCCTTTTCACTCACAGGCGAGGAGCGCCGTTCGAGTCCCCGGATCCGGCCCACCGCTCGAGCCACCGAGCAGCAGCAGCGCCGGACCCGAGCCTTAGCGCCTGCGACACAGTCAGTTGATGTGGCCTCCCGAGAGTTAGGCTGGCCCCAGGGCCCAATGTAAGTGTGTAGTACCACAGGTCGCAGAAGAACTCACACACAGGCAGCAATGTCTTTCAGGGTTTTTACTCACTTTCAGATGGTAGCTGTGAGTCAACCCGGGCGATGCTATGATGAACCAGGTGGAACCAGGTATCCCTTCGGCTGATGTAGGGGTGACTGCTGACTCACCTTCCTTGCCCTTCTTGTTTGGGTGACTCCTACTTGTAGTATTGCTAGAATCACCCAGGGAAGTCGCAACTGCCGTTCTCTCCTTTCTGGCCCGTTTGCGGGCAGCGTGGACCAAGGTTAGATGGCTCCTGGCTTAATCCTCCTTATGGGCCCCCTCGTTGCTGCTGTAGCAGCGGACTCTTTGTGGTTGGTGAGGCACATACAGTGCCCTCACCAGCAAGTTTGGCAGGCCAACTGAATGTGCCCCTGATCTGGGGACCTGTTTCCCCGTGCGGGCTTGGACTACCGGTGGTCCCCTTACTCAGCCACCTCTTGCTACTGCCCTAGGTGGTTTTCAGGCGGCACCACTGGGTAGCATTTCTCCCCCGCCAGCAACCACTGACTGCTGCAGTGTCTGGCAAAGCCCTGCTTCTCTGCTCTGCCTTCCAGACGCGGCTCCTCCACTCCTACTCCTTCGGCTGTCACTGCACAACTCTCTTTCTCCAGTCCCACACCCACCACTAGCTGGGATGCGAGAGCCAAACCCCCTCCCTGGGACTGCCCAGGGGTCCCCTCTAAAGGCCCCTTTAACACAGACTTTCTAGCGATCCCACCAGCGATCTCAACCTGGCCAGGATCGCTACAAAGTCTCTGGTGAGTCGCTGGTGCGTTGTCAAACAGGCAAACCTGGAAAACGACGCAACAGCGATACAGACCTGCAGAACGACCTAGCTAGTCATTGGGGACGTTGTAAAGCAGCTTTTTGAAAGGGAAGTCGCTAACGAAGTCGCTGTAAATTCCCCTTTACACACTGAGACTTTCTAGCGATCATGCTGCACAGCGGGAAACAAAGGACCAAAGAATGGTCCTGAGAGATGTGTAGTGATCAGCAACCTCACAGCAGGGGCCAGGTCGCTGATGTGTTTCACACACTGCAATGTCGCTGGGGAGGTCGCTATTACGTCACAAAACCGGTGACGTTACAGCGATGTCGTTTGCGATGTTGCAGTGTGTAAAGGGGCCTTAAGTTGTGTGTGTTCCTGGTTACTTCGTGTCTGTGTTTGTCCACACCCTAGTTAGCCTTTGGGATTACCTGTTTTGCACTGACCCAGCAGGGGTGCAGTACTCAGTTGTGCCTGACCAGGTCAGGGGCACCAGATTTGTACCTCCTGTGCCAACCAGAGTCATCTAAGACCATGCCCGGGACCTTAACCTGGTCACGGACCCGCGGATAGGTTTCCAGGGGGTCAGGTTGTTTGGGTGGCGGGTTATTAGGATCCGGGATATTGGGACTGGACTGTCGCAGGAGGAGGACTGCAATTTGCCCTTCTGCATGGTGTCCAGCTCCTCCTTGGTTACGGGTCCCTGCCTGGCCTTTGGTGTTGCTGAGAACAAGCCAGTCAAAAATCCTAGAAACACTCTGCACCACACCCACCAGACACACCAATGGGTAACCTGAAGGGAATAGGGCCGCCCACTTGGGGGGTTGGTTAGGGAGGGTCAGGAGTGTCAGGAGTAGTCAGTCAAGTGGTGACTCTTTAGAGGAGAGGTCACACGTTGTTGGAGGAGGTTAGGAGCTGTGCTCCTCAGTTACTTGGTGGCAGACGTTGGTCTGGGCCTGGTAGGAACTGGAACCCCGGTCACAGGGGATCGTATCAAGGGGCACGGAACTGCCGAGCAGGACAGCCGGCGGCCTTGGGCCATCTCCAGGCAAGGGCCAGGGCACGGCGGGGTACGTGGACCCTAGGCCGGGAAGTAGCTTCAAGCGTCCTGGTAATTTACCCAACGAGGGCAAAGACTTCATGATTCGTCCTCCATCCGTTCCAAAATCGGGGTACTAGCGCAACGAGGGGGATAGGACTTTGCCCATACACAGTCCAGAAAATCCCAAGCGTGAACCCTGAGAGCAAGCTCACTCCATTAGCCATATGGGTGAGTAGGACCCAACTAGTTTCACACTACAGGGGCCAACCAGTAAAGAAAGTGCCAAGGAAAAGGTCACACGCTAACAAGGAACACCATCAGGCACGGGATCCCAGTGTGCTCTCTCCCTGCTACAGCGGTGCTAAGAATTCCGGTTTACAAGTTGTTGGTGTCAGCGTTTTTGGACTGAGTGAGTACGCACTGACCCTTTCCTCCCCAACGGTGCTCCCCTCTCACCACCACCAAGCCCCGGGGCACTCACCCCCTACCCATGGAGGGGTTTAACACCTAGCTGCCATACCATCGCCAGCGGGCATTCTCCACAGAAGCGGTGGTATTACACCTTACCACACACCGTAGGTGGCGTCACGAACTCTAATAACAAAATCCCTTGTAAATGCCCCCCTTTTATTTCGAGTGTCCGCGCGGCCCCTCCCGGGTCCGGAGATTCCTTGAGCCACCGCGGATCCGGATCCGAGCAGCAGCCCGGCTGCTGGCGCTGGGGCGGTACAGAAAGCCCGCTCCCCCTCGTTATGTTGTTGCCTTCGATCTCTGAGCTCTTGGGGAAAGTTCATAAAGAGACTATCCTCAATTATTGAATTATGAGTGCTCGGTACCGGTTCGCTTACTAGATACTCCGGTGCCGACCGGTCTCCAAAACTAAGTCTGGGCACCCTTCTCCAATACAAAAAAAGACAGTTTGCGCTCTGATAATGCTAAAGTATGGAAACCATGAATGTGTGAACATGGACCTGCATTACTGCTAAGGAAAATCTAAAAAAAAAAAGAGATATTTAGCATATAGAAATGGCCATTTGTATATCTGCCCAGTTGCCCCTTCACGGCATATCTCGTAACTGGGTACCTAACGCTATTCTGAAGCCTCTCTCTGGGTTAAAAACCTCCTGTGTATGGGCACGTAGGAACCTGCTATATAGAATGAGATTACCTGTGGCAACTGGGGGAGGGGTGCACGGTCAGAAGGTATGACCCTCTTGATATAGACAAAAAAGACTGCCTGCACTCAGCCTCATCTACCTGACGTGTGAACAGGCGCATGACTGAACATGACATAAAATACAAAAAAAGACAGTTTGCGCTCTGATAATGCTAAAGTATGAAACCATGAATGTGTGAACATGGACCTGCATTACTGCTAAGGAAAATCTAAAAAAAAGATTTTATTTTTTTTTTTACCCTTCTCCAATACCCTGCGACCGGGTCTCCGACTCCTCCGGGCCCAGACCACCGTCTGCGACCTAGCCAAAAGTCCCACAGGGAGCTCCAACTACCAGCTCCTCACTCTTTGGGAACTACTACTAATCTGCCTAAGCTCTGCTCTCCACTTCCTCTCACTGACTTCCTCCCTCCGACTAGTCTGCCTGACCACTAGGCGAGTGGCCCTGTTCCAGCTAGACCACCCACTGGTTTGTCTGACAGGGTGTGGTGTGAGGTGTGGCTAGGATTTGAGTGCTGCTGGAAACAATACCAAAGGTTGGGATCCCAGAACCATGGGGCTTTGAGTTCTGCACCATAAGGAAAGAAGTGCAGTTCCCTGTGACACCCTGAATAGGTCAGGGGCGTCACACTTGCCCTTGAACATCTTGTCTGCCATGCTTATAAGGGGTGCTTCACACACAGCGAGCTCACTGCCGAGATCGCTGCTGAGTCACGCTTTTTGTGACGCAGCAGTGACCTCATTAGCGATCTCGCTGTGTGTGACAATGAGCAGCGATCTGGCCCCTGCTGCGAGATCGCTGCTCGTTACACACAGCCCTGGTTCGTTTTCTTCAAAGGCGCTCTCCCACTGTGACACACAGATCGCTGTGTGTGACAGCGAGAGAGCGACAAATGAAGCGAGCAGGGAGCAGGAGCCGGCGTCTGACAGCTGAGGTAAGCTTGTAACCAAGATAAACATCGGGTAACCAAGGTGGTTACCCGATATTTACCTTAGTTACCAGCCTCTGCAGCTCTCACGCTGCCTGTGCTGCCGGCTCCGGCTCTCTGCACATGTAGCTGCTGTACACATCGGGTTAATTAACCCGATGTGTACAGCAGCTAGGAGAGCAAGGAGCCAGCGCTAAGCAGTGTGCGCGGCTCCCTGCTCTCTGCACATGTAGCTGCATTACACATCGGGTTAATTAACCCAACGTGTACTGTAGCTAGGAGAGCAAGGAGCCAGCTTCAGTGTGCGCGGCTCCCTGCTCCCTGCACACACAGCTAAGCGGTGTGCGCTGGTAACTAATGTAAACATCGGGTAACCATACCCGATGTTTACCTTAGTTACCAGTCTCCGCAGCTTCCAGACGGCGGCTCCGTGCAAGCGCAGCGTCGCTTGCACGTCGCTGCTGGCTGGGGGCTGTTCACTGGTCGCTGGTGAGATCTGCCTGTCTGACAGCTCACCAGCGACCATGTAGCGATGCAGCAGCGATCCTGACCAGGTCAGATCGCTGGTCGGATCGCTGCTGCATCGCTAAGTGTGAAGGTACCCTAAGTCTCAGTCTGGCAATTACTCCTTGCCTGAGTATTTTGTGCTAGCTGGCTCCTGAGCCACCCTTGGCTTGCTTCTGGACTCCCTGATGTTGCTTGTAGTTCTGTGCTCTGCCTCATTACTGCCCAACTGCCTTCAGCCTAAGGCTATGTGCGCACGTCGCGTAAAAACATGCAGTTACGCTGCGCTTTGTAGCGCAGCGTAACTGCATGCGTCCTGCGTCCCCTGCACAGTCTATGGAGACTGTGCAGGGGCCGTGCGCACGTGGCGTTTAAGAGCGCAGCGCTTCGGCTACTGCCGAAGCGCTGCGCAAAAAGAAGTGACATGTCACTTCTTTCCTGCGCTTTGCCGGCAGCTCCTGCACGGTCTATGGCAGGAGCTGCAGGCAGAGCGCATGGAATCGGCGCTCACTACGGACATTTCTGCAGCGATCTAAAGCGCACATGTGCTCTTCAGATCGCTGCAGAAATTTCTGCAGGGCTTGTACGCAACGTGCGCACATAGCCTAAGGCTCCTTTCAGATTGCTTTTTTCCCTACGTCCACAGGTCCTGTTGGAGCATCCATCCGAACCGCCCCTCCCCCACTCTGCAAAGCGTGTTCCGGACACATGCGCCCGGCAGGGCCATTCACTGTAATGGAGCACACTGCGTTAGTGTGTGCTCTGTTTTGTGCCATTTTTGCACATCTACGTTTTCTGCAGACGGACACCCGAACGTAGTGGATCTCCAAAAAATATCTAAGCCTCCAACAGGAATTGCTTTGAGACTTTATTTTGTGGTTGGAATCCACAAATGTGTTATGATATGCATTCTTCTTTTTTTTTTCTACTGCCAATATATTGTTTATTCTCTTCCTCTCCCCACAATATTTCCTTTTCACAATGATAATGGATTTGAATGTACTTTTTTACGTTTTTCCTTTTGGGAATGCTGGTTTACTTCATTACTTCACAATCTTCTGAAAGATAAGGAGATCCCAATAATTTACTCCAAACATTACGTTTTCTTGGCAAGAAAAATACTTCCTGATGAAGCTAGTATACATATAGGGAAACACTTTTTTTTTCTAGCGATCAGCCAGTCAGGCACTATGTCCTACATTTAGGACCTTCTTGATACTACTGATAAGTCTGTGATAGGTGATACTCCTATCTAATTTTCATGGGTTGATTCACATATATTCTAATACATCTTATTGCTGATAAAGACTTGTAAGTAAAATGACAGCTGCATGGTTTATGGAGTAAAGCGGGCTTTACACGCTACGAGGATGCTACAGCGATCTCGTTGGGGTCACAGATTTTGTGACGCATATCCGGCCGCTGTAGTGATGCCGTTGCGTGTGACATCTATGAGCGATTTTCCATCGTCGCAAAAACGTGCAAAATCGCTCATCGGCGACATGGGGGTCCATTCTCAAATATCGTTACTGCAGCAGTAACGAAGTTGTTCCTCGTTCCTGCGGCAGCACACATTGCTCCGTGTGACATCGCAGGAACGAGGAACCTCACCTTACCTGCCTCCCAGCCACAATGCGGAAGGAAGGAGGTCGGCGGGATGTTCGTCCCGCTCATCTCCGCCCCTCCGCTTCTATTGGGCGGCAGTTCAGTGACGCTGCTGTGACGTTGCTGTGACGCTGAATGAACCGCCCCCTTAGAAAGGAGGCAGTTCGCCGGTCACAGCGACGTCGCAGGGAAGGTAAGTAGTGTGACGGGTCCGGGTGATGTTGTGCGACACGGGCAGAGATTTGCCCGTGTCGCACAACCGATGGGGGCGGGTACGCACGATAGCGATATCGGTACCGATATCGCAGTGTGAAAAGCGGCCTTTAGTCAAAAGTTGATATGTGCATGTTCTCTATAGATATAAATGAAAACCTGCAGAATCAATGCCAGTGATGAGTCTCTGGATCACTACACTGCACACAAGATTAGAATAATGAGAATTTCACCATTGATAAAATATATGCAATAATGGATTTTATTTATTGAAGCTGGAGAACAGAGCATAGTTGACTCTTATTTGGCTGATAATGTATAAAAGGAATACTTCAGATAAGAATTTCATGCACAACACCTTAAGAGCATTGCTAATAAATCGGACAGCATAAATCAGTATCATACAAAGGCTATTAACAGTCATATTGTAGCAAACTCAAAAAGGAAGAGTTTCAAAACTTTTGCTTTAAAGACAATATGAAAACTTGCCAATCAATTAGCTGGTAATTCAAACAAACACTACTTAAATATAATGTTTTTGTATGGGTTGCATTTGAAATAGTCATCTTTTCTTCATAGAATTTCACAAGGAAGATAATCATTTTGTTAATCACCTGTGAAATTGGTTTCTGAAAGTTCTTCATCACTGAGCTTTTCCAGGGTAAAAATTACAAGAAATGAATTCATACAATTCATGCATGTTTTTCCTAACCAACATCTGAACCTCAAGGTTAACACGAGGACAAAAGTTTTGCTTAAAGTCGAAAAACGAATGCACTATATAAATATAGTATCTTGTTATTTGTAAAATTTTTGGATGGAATTATTTAACTGGCTCAAAAATGGGATTGTACTTGATATGAAATTTAATTGTAGTTACAGACCAAAATGTGGAATGAGGCTTACCTCTTTTGCATTCAGCGCAGTTACATTCACTGATATCCTAGCTATATTCAGACCTCTAGTACAAAATATTAACCCCTTCAGCCCCAAGCCTATTTTGACCCTAAAGACCAGGCCATTTTTTGCAATTTTGACCAGTGTCACTTTATGAGGTTGTAACTCTGGAACGCTTCAACGGATCCCGGTGATTCTGAGATTGTTTTCTCGTGTCATATTGGGCTTCATGTTAGTGGTAAATTTAGGCCGATATTTTTGGCGTTTCTTTGTGAAAAAAACGGAAATTTCGCGAAAATGTTGAAAATTTTGTAATTTTCAAACTTTTAATTTTTATGCTCTAAAACCAACGAGACATATGACACAAAATAATTAATAAATAACATTTCCCACATGTCTACTTTACATCAGAACAATTTGTGGGGAAAAAAAAAAAATAAAGAAGTTATAGGGGTTCAAAGTTTATGAGCAATTTCTCATTTTTACAACAAAATTTACAAAGCCACTTTTTTTAGGGACCACATCACATTTGAAGCGATTTTGAGAGATCTACATGACACAGAACACCCAAAAGTGACACCATTCCAAAAACGGCACCCCTCAGGCTACTTAAAACCACATTCAAGAAGGTTATTAACCCTTCAGGTGCTTCACAGTAACTAAAGCAATGTGGAAGGAAAAAATGAACATTTTACTTTTTGCAACAAAAATGTTAATTTAGCCTCAAATATTGCATATTCACAAGGGTATTAGGATTAAATGAACCCCCAAAATTTGTTGGGCAATTTCTTCTGAGCACGCAGATACCTCATATGTGGTGAAAAAACACTGTTTGGGGCGCACGGCAGGACTCGGAAGGGAAGGAGCGCCATTTGACTTTTTGAACAGAAAATTAGCTAGAATCGTTAGCTGCACCATGCTGCGTTTGGAGAGCCCCTGAGGTGCCGAAACAGTGGAGCTCCCCCACATGTGACCCCATTTTGGAAACTAGACACCTCATGGCATTTATCTAGATGTTTATTGAGCACTTTCAACCTCTGGAGGCTTCACAAAAGTTAATAGAGTTGAGCCGTGCAAATAAAAAAAAATTTTTTTACCACAAAATTGTTACTTCAACCTGGTAGCTTTTTTTTTCACAAGGGTATCAGGAAAAATCGCACCATAAAATGTATTTTGCAATTTCTCCTGAGTACACAGACACCTCATATGTGGTGGAAATCAAATGTTTGGGTGCACAGCAGGGCTCAGAATGCAAGGAGCGTCATTTGACTTTTCAAACGCAAAATTGTCTGGGATAATTAGCGTATTCCATGTTGTGTTTGGAGACTCCCTGAGTTGCCAAAACAGTGGAGCTCCCCCACATGTGACCCCATTTTGAAAACTAGACCCCCATGGCATAGAAAAAAAAATAGGGCGCACGCATAAATGTTCTGCAAAAAAAGGGGGGGACTAGGTGGGATGGAAAAAAGAAGTCCTGTCCAAAGTCGAGTACGACTGCAGGACGATTGCTGATCAGGTACCTAATTGTACATGTTTTGTTTTGTTTTTTTTATTTGGGGTGCACAAAAAAAAGCAAAAACTAGAGCAACAATTACGTACCTGATCAGCCAATCACGTAGCTGATCAGCACTTGGCGGCAGGCAGGTGGGGGAGGAGGGGGGGGAGAGGGAGTGGGAGATGCGATTGGGGATAGTTAGAAAAGAGCCACGAACAATACTTACAGGATGGATCAGAACAGCGGCAGATTGGGGGGCGGCAGATGGGGGGGCAGCGGCATATAAAGGGAGCATCTGTGAATGTGAGATGGCGGCGGCTGGGATAGGGTGGGGGCAGATCGGGGAGGGTGAGAGGTGGGAGAGGGAGCGCAGCGCAGATCACGGGGGAGACAGGTGAGCAGAGCACAGATCACGGGGGTGAGAGGTGAGGGAGCGCAGATCACGGGGGAGACAGGTGAGCAGAGCGCAGATCACGGGGGTGAGAGGTGAGGGAGCGCAGATCACGGGGGAGACAGGTGAGCAGAGCACAGATCACGGGGGTGAGAGGTGAGGGAGCGCAGATCACGGGGAGACAGGTGAGCAGAGAACACATCACGGGGGTGACAGGTGAGGGAGCGCAGATCACGGAGTAGACAGGTGAGCAGAGCACAGATCACGGGGGTGAGAGGTGAGGGAGCGCAGATCACGGGGGAGACAGGTAAGCAGAGCGCAGATCACGTGGGGTGAGAGGTGAGGGAGCGCAGATCACGGGGGAGACAGGTGAGCAGAGCGCAGATCACGAGGGTGAGAGGTGAGGGAGCGCAGATCACGGGGAGACAGGTGAGCAGAGCGCAGATCACGGGGGTGAGAGGTGGAGGGAGAGCGGACAGCAGATCACGGGGGTGACAGGTGAGGGAGCACAGATCATGGGGGTGACAGGTGAGGGAGCACAGATCACGGGGGTGACAGGTGAGGGAGCACAGATCAGGGGGGTGACAGGTGAGGGAGCACAGATCACGGCGGTGACAGGTGAGGGAGCACAGATCACGGCGGTGACAGGTGAGGGAGCACAGATCACGGCAGTGACAGGTGAGGGAGCACAGATCAGGGGGGTGACCGATGAGGGAACACAGATCACGGCGGTGACAGGTGAGGGAGCACACATCACGGGGGTGACAGGTGAGGGAGCACACATCACGGGGGTGACAGGGGAGGGAGAACACATCACGGGCGTGACAGGGGAGGGAGCACACTTCACGGGGGTGACAGGGGAGGGAGCACCCATCACGGGGGTGACAGGGGAGGGAGCACACATCACGGGGGTGACAGGGGAGGGAGCACACATCACGGGGGTGACAGGGGAGGGGGCGGGTAGCCGACCACGGGGGTGAGAGGTGGGGGGAGCGTGCAGCACATCACGGAGGGGAGGGGGCGAGCAGCACATCACGGAGGGGAGGGGGAGAGCAGCACATCACGGAGGGGAGGGGGCGAGCAGCACATCACGGAGGGGAGGGGGCGAGCAGCACATCACGGAGGGGAGGGGGGGAGCAGCACATCACGGGGGAAGGGGGCGAGCAGCACATCACGGGGGGAGGGGGCGAGCAGCACATCATGGAAGGGAGGGGGCGAGCAGCACATCACGGGGGGGAGGGGGCGAGCAGCACATCACGGGGGGAGGGGGCGAGCAGCACATCACGGAGGGGAGGGGACGGGCACCGATCACGAGGGGGAGGGGCCGGGCAGCAGATCGGAGGGAGCGGTGGCACTATGGCAGATGGAGGAGGACAGGGATCGCGCAGCACATCACAGAGGGGAGGGGACGGGCTCCGATCACGAGGGGGAGGGACCGGGCAGCAGATCGGGGGGGAGCGGTGGCACTATGGCAGATGGAGGAGGACAGGGAGCGCACAGCACATCACGGAGGTGAGGGGGCGGGCACTGATCATGAGGGGGAGGGGCCGGGCTGCAGATCGGAGGGAGCGGTGGCACTATGGCAGATGGAGGAGGACAGGGATCGCGCAGCACATCACGGAGGTGAGGGGGCGGGCACCGATCACAAGGGGGAGGGGCCGGGCAGCATATCGGGGGGAGCGGTGGCACTGTGGCAGATGGAGGGTGGCGGTGGCGGATCGGGAGGCTTTTCGCCGGTTTCATACAGTGCAATGGCAGCGCGGCAACTTCCGGGTCCCATGCTCCAGTCTCATAACAGCATGGGACCGGAGCTTGTCGCCCTTCCATTGCACTCACTGTGCTGGCGTGCTGCAGGGAAGTTAAGCTGATGGGGGCGGTCACCGGCAACAGGTCCACTGTTATTGGAGAGATCGGTCACAAGGCCGATCTCTCCAATCAGAGCTACTGGAGCTGGAACATTACAGTGGCTGTGATTGGTTGAGCGGCGTTCGTCAGCCAATCACAGCCTCCGTAGGTCCGGGGAGGAGGCACCACCCCTCCTGAGGTCAGGAACAGGTCCCCTCCTCCCCGAATCTGAGGTTTGTGTTAACAGATTGCAGTTACCGGAGGCTCCGGTGCCGCGATTCCGCCATGACGGAAAGATCCGTCCTTGGTCGTTAAGGCCCAGGGCACCATGACGGATCTTTACGTCCATGGTCGTGAAGGGGTTAAAGCCACATGGAATACGGCCACATGCTCATATGCTTGTATCAAATTTTAGCATTTAATAATTTTACTGTAGAAAAAAAATTACTATTCATCCCAGAAGTAGAGATGAGCAAACATTTGAAAGTTCGGTTTGCCGAGCCTTACCTAACAATCGCTACCTTTGCCGAACTGTTCATCGAACCGAATGCCAAACCTTTTTGAAACCCATTAGAATGGGAGGCCAAACCTAAGGCAGAGAAAATACCTTTAGGGGAGTCGAAAAGTTTCCAAAACAGCAAAAATAAATTTTAAAGTGCAGCCCTCTGTTTTGGCATACCCATTAGCTTCCTAGGCTATTGACATAAGAAACATTACGGTGCATGGTGTTGGGCTGCTGCTGCCATACCACTGCCGATGGCATCAATTGCCATCCAATTTCCCTATAGTGTCTTTGCACAGCAGTGCGGTATGGTCCATTCAACAAATAGGATGTGATCTGGCATTTCCATTTTAAAAATCAAGAGGTAGATGAGTGACACATCTTGGATTCTTGACATTTAAAAACATTTCAGGCAGACACCAGTATAGTGGCATCAATTTCCCTGCCTCCTATTTCCCCATAGTGTCCTTGCACAGCAGTGAGGTATGGTTCATGCAACACACAGGATGTGGCCTAGCCATTCCATTTAAAAAATCAATAGGTGGATGAGTAACAGGATTAGGCCTCTTGCTCCCACACCCCTGCAATACAGTAAAGACGCAACTAGGAGACCCATCATTTAAAAAAATTTCAGGCAGACAGCCGGACAATGGCACCCCTGCCAGTAGAGACAAGTACCATAGTACTGGTCTTGGGAGGACGTACCTGCTGTGATCTCATGGGATCCAGGGAGGTGCCGCACACCCAGTTGGATGTATCCTCTTTCCCCAGGGAGGAGGCAGTTTGCCTGGGTAACTTCATGGTGTCCCAGGCCTCCACCCCCTGATTAACACTGTTGTGGGGTGGGTAGGAGGAACCAGCCATGGAGGAGAACATGAGAAGGTCAGTGAGGACTGGGAAGATCTAGTCCCAGGATCACCCCCCCCCCCCAGTAAGGACCATCATCAGGACCATCATCAAGGAGAGGTAAGGGGTCCATGTTAAAGTTAGAAAAATGCTGGGAGGTGATGGACCCCAAAAAGTACATCACTATTTTTACAGCTAGGATCTTCTTGATGTTCAGGGAGCACGAAGAAACAACGAGGTACATCTGCCACCTCCAGGAAAAGTTTAAGGATGCATGGTTCACTAGGGATCATGGATCCCACCGCATAGGGAATAACTCTTCGAGTATGTGAGGGCCCTCAAAGCAGAAATTGATACTGTGATAGCTCTTCAAGAAAAAAATCTTCAGCATTGTCGAGGAAAAGGGGCTGAATGAAGCAATGGGGGTGGCAGAGACAAGTCAAAGCCATGTCTCTTTGCTCCCAGAACAGGAGTCTGTAAAAGGGAAGCAGAGCGACAAAGAAGAGGAAATGGAAGAGGCGGGACTCCTGATGGAGATCTGGAACCTGTGGACCTGAATAACTTTTCATTTGGGGACGACAATGTCTCAGATATCACAGATGAAGAGGAGAGGGGGAAAAGACAAGAGAGAAGAAAGGGAAATCCAAAAAGGCTGCACAGGAAGCAGTAAGTTACCAGTATGTTAGCATATCTGTTGTTAATGCACCTCCACTAGTGTAAAAGGGTTTGGGATCGGAGGTTTGAAGCAAAAGGTATCATTCTATGCAGACAATTTAATATTGTATCTTAGTGAGGTTGGGACCTCAGTAATCCAGCAATTAGTATTATTAACGAAAAAGCGCTTGAAAAGCGCTCCAGGCTTCTAATAAGCTGGGAGAAATTGTCTCTGCTTCCTATAGATCCACTCCCACCTAATTTTTCTGCTCTGGACCTGCCAATTTCAACAGATAAAGTTAAATACTTGGGGGTAGTGGTTAGTGTCCGATCAGGGGATTATTATTATTATTATTATTATTATTATTATTATACTCAAAACATAGAACCTGTGCTGCTTCAGTTTAGGAGCAAGATAGATGCTTGGTGCTGACTCCTGCTGTCCCTTACTGGCAGAAGTAACCTACTAAAAATGGTGCTGATGTCTAAACTTTTGTATCTTCTCCACAATGCACCGATATGGATCCACTGGAAATTGTGTCATAGAAAAATAATAATATTAATTCATTTATATAGCGCTATTAATTCCATAGCGCTTTACATACATTAGCAACACTGTCCCCATTGGGGCTCACAATCTAAATTCCCTATCAGGATGTTTTTTGTAGCGTGGGAGGAAACCAGAGACCCCGGAGGAAAACCACGCAAACACAGGGAGAACATACAAACTCCTTGCAGATGTTGTCCTTAGGCTGCTTTCACACTATGTTTTTTTAACATGCATCATGAACGTTTTTTTGCTGTAAAAGCGGATCCTGCTTTTACAGCAAAAAACGCATGCTAACGCATGTGTTATTTTGCAGGATCCTGTCACTGGATGTTTAGGGGCGGGCATTGGAGTCATGTGATCGGGAGTGAGGGGAACTAAACGTGCCAGACTGGGAGCCGGCTTCTTACAACTGCGGAGGCTCGTAACCAAGGTAAACATCGGGTAAAGGCCCCATCACACTAAGCAACATCGCTAGCAACATCGCTGCTAACGAACAACTTTTGTGACGTTGCTAGCGATGTTGCTGTGTGTGACATCCAGCAACAACCTGGCCCCTGCTGTGAGGTCGTTGGTTGTTGCTGAATGTCCTGGGCCATTTTTTAGTTGTTGCTGTCCCGCTGTGAAGCACAGATCGCTGTGTGTGACAGCGAGACAGCAACAACTAAATGTGCAGGCAGCAGGAGCCGGCTTCTGCGGAGGCTGGTAACCAATGTAAACATCGGGTAACCAAGAAGCCCTGTCCTTGGTTACCCGATATTTACCTTTGTTACCAGCCTCCGCCGCTCTCACTGTCAGTGCCGACTCCTGCTCCTTGCACATGTAGCTGCAGGACACATCGGGTTAATTAACCCGATGTGTGCTGTAGCTAGGAGCGCAGGGAGCCAGCGCTAAGCAGTGTGCGCTGCTCCCTGCTCTGTGCACATATAGCTGCAGCACACATCGGGTAATTAACCCGGTGTGTGCTGTAACTAGGAGAGCAGGGAGCCAGCGCTAAGCGGTGTGCGCTGCTCCCTGCTCTGTGCACTTGTAGCTGCGTCCACGTGTTTTCCGGTTTTTATGGTCATCGTACTGGTGGGTTTTACAAAGCAGATTGGGGGTTTGTAAGGGTAATGTCCAGCAGCCACAGACATATGGGGATATTGTATGTGTTACCTTTATACGGTACAGGAATGGTCCCCGAGAGGCTGAGGAGTTCTCTGGAGGTGCCATCATTGAAAACATAATGGTCAGGTAATGGTTTGAGGTCTCTGTAAAGCCCGATGACGTTCATGATCTCCCGAACTGACAGATCTCTGTATTTGTACTTGCTCAGCATCTTCTTGAGCTGGGCCTCTGACACCGCCATGGTGAGGAGTGTCCCCGCCGCCTCCGCTCACTGACAATCCCCGATCTCCCTCCGTTTCCTTCTTCGGACTCCCAGAACCAAACCCAGTGAAGCCGGAAATCCAGCTGTCCGCACTGCGACTTCCGTCGCTGTAACTAGGAGAGCAGGGAGCCAGCGCTCAGTGTGCGCTGCTCCCTGCTCTCTGCACGTGTAGCTGCGTGCCTGGTAACCAAGGTAAATATCGGGTTGGTTACCCGATATTTACCTTAGTTACCAAGCGCAGCATCTTCCACGCGGCGCTGGGGGCTGGTCACTGGTTGCTGGTGAGCTCACCAGCAACTCGTGTAACGACGCTCCAGCGATCCCTGCCAGGTCAGGTTGCTGGTGGGATCGCTGGAGCGTCGCAGTGTGACATCTCACCAGCAACCTCCTAGCAACTTACCAGCGATCCCTATCGTTGTTGGGATCGCTGGTAAGTTGCTTAGTGTGACTGGACCTTTACTTGCTTGGATACCCGATATTTATCTTGGTTACGAGCGTCTGTACACGTAACCAACGTAAACATCGGGTAACTAAGAGAAGTGGTTACCCGATATTTACCTTGGTTACAAGTGTCCGCAGCTCTCAGGTGGGAGAGAGAGACAGGAGAGGGAGGGGGAGAGACAGAGAGAGAGAGGGAGGAATGAGAGGGTGGAGGGAGAGGGTGAGAGAGGGAGAGGAGAGAGAGGGACTGATCACGCGAGGCTGGTTCTGGGCATGCTCAGTAGAGCAAGCAGGATCCTGTCTATCAGCATGCCAGCGTTCACCTGCGTTTGCGTGCTGTTTAGTCAGGATCCAGCAATTTGCAGTATTTGGACGCAGCTCAAAAACGCTACAAGTAGCGTTTTTGAAAAATGTTAAAAAACTGCAAGTCGCTGGATCCTCACTATAACACACGCAAACGCAGGTGAACGCATGTTAACGCGAGTCCATTGCAAATGCATTGAAATGAAAATGCATTTGCACTGGATCCGCTTTTGCGTTAAAAAAACGTTCATGACGGATGTTAAAAAAACTTAGTGTGAAAGCAGCCTTAGTGGAACTAGAACCCAAGACCCCAGTACTGCAAGTCTGCAGCGCTAACCACTGAGCCACCGTGATCTTTGCTTCAGGAGCTCCTCTAGAAAAAGAAACAGGCCATAATTTGTCTTGAGACTCTGCAGAGAGGGAAGGAGCAGGGAGTCTGGCAGTCCCCAACCCATGAATATACTATCTTGCAGCGCAGATGCAGCATTTTAAGGGATGGGGAAAGGAAGAGGCATTTGATGTTGGGGGTAAACTGGTACAGAGCCTTACAAGATGGGAACACAATGTGGCCTTTTTGGAAGTGGGATACTCTCCTAAAAACAGACCATCTCACCCAACATTGCCACTGCTATACAAGGTGAGGCATAGAGGAAAGGCGTTGCTGGGAATATCAGGAGCGACAGATAACTGGGCCTTATGGCACAATCACGGACTATTAGAGCTGCAAAAACTACCGGGCTGGAGAATTTGGGTGAGTAGAGGTGTGCATTTGGTTCCTCAAATACTTCAGAATAACACCCTTAAACGTTTTGATCAGCTTCAGGCCAAATTTGGGATGCCACACAGTTCCTTCTATCAGTAATTGCAATTTCGGTATGCCTGTGAGACACAGTCAAGACATGTGGGTATTAGTATAGAGCAGAATCACACCCTCGCTGACTTGCTGAGCTCTGACAGCTCCTATGGTATTATCTCTAGGTTATATACAATTGTGCTACATAGCCATCTTAACAAATTCCCTTTGCAAGTTAGGGGTACTTTTCACATAACGAGATCACTAGCGAGATCACTGCTGAGTCACAGGTTTTGTGACATACCAGTGACCTCATCAGCGATCTCGCTTTGTGTGACACTAAGCAGTGACCTGGCCCCTGCTGTGAAATCGCTGATTGTTACACACTGTTCTGGTTCATTTTTTGCTCGTTGGTCTCCCGCTGTGCAGCACACATCGGCGTGTTTGACGGCGGGAGACCAACGAACACCGACTTTGTGTAAGCGGTGTATGCTTGTAGCCAGGGTAAATATCGGGTGACTAAGCAAAGAGCTTTACTTGGTTACCTGATATTTACCCTAGTTTCCAGCGTACACCGCTTAGCGCTGGCTCCCTGCACACGTAACCAGGGTACACATCGGGTTACTAAGCAAAGCACTTTGCTTAGTTACCCGATATTTACCCTGGCTACCTGTGCAGGGAGCCAGCGCTAAGCAGTGCACGCTGGTAACCAAGGTAAATATCGGGTAACCAAGCAAAGCGCTTTGCTTAGTTACCTGATATTTACCTTGGTTACCAAGCGCAGAGTCGCTGGTGGCTGGTCGCTGGTGAGATCTGCCTGATTGACAGCTCACCAGCGACCATGTAGCGATGCACCAGAGATCCTGACCAGGTCATATCATGGTCGGAATTGCTGGTACGTCGTTTAGTGAGACGGTACTCTTAGAGAGAAGTGGGAGAGGGATTTAGGCCCAATGATGGATGAACAATGGGATGACGTTCTATCTCTAACTCCAAGCTTAACTGTTTCTCAAAGCCAACAACTGTTGCAGCTATATTTGCTGCATAAGGTGTACAGGACACCCCATCTATTGCATAAGATAAGGATCTGGACGGATGACCTTTGTCCTAGGTGGGGAGGGAGAATGCTAATTTGTTGCATATGATGTGGTCCTGTGAAAATATTGAAGAATATTGCAGGGCAGTTACATGTATCCTGGGTCTCCTGGAGGAAGGGTCGGATTTGAGCTCACCGGTGATGGTTGGTATTACGCGACTCATATCAGGCCAGGAAACTGTTGGCTTACCACTGATCCGGCTCCTCTGGCCATCACGGATTTCAGGGAGAGAGTTAACGCTATACTTCGGTTAGAGAGGGAGTTAAGGAATGCACTTAAGAAATTCTATAAGATTTGGGGAGCGTTATTGGACACTCCAGGCATTCCCTCCTCATCGCTGCTGCAAGACGGTATGGAAGACCAGGTCCTTCTTCTCATAACTGGTTAATGGCTTACCAAAACAAGGTGAAGTTACGCATATCTGAAAGATATATGTCGCGGGCGGGGGTGCAGGCGACGGCCAGTGGGGAGCTACTCGAGACACTCGGATCCGGGATCATGGCTGTGGCTTGAGTGGCAGCCGGATCTGGGGCTCTTGCAGCAGCTCGTAGCCCACAACAATATAAAGGGGGTATTTACAGTGGAAGAGTTTGTCAGTGACGCCACCCGTGGGTTGTGGTGATTTGCTGGTGGCACCGCTGCTGCTTTTGTATGGGATGCCCGGGGCTGAAGGAGTGGGGCAGCAAGATGGTATCCCCTCCACGGGTAGGGGAGGTGTTGTCCCGGGGCCCAGGTGTAGATGGTGTGCAGTGCTGGGGCACCATCTGCAGGCTGGACCGGATGACACCTTTGTACTCACTGTTGTTGAATAAACCACACAGAGTCAAAGTAGTAAACCAAGTGCCGGATACCAGTAGCCACCCGAGGGGTGTGCTCGGGTTCCACACACCAGCTGACAGGACAGGGGCCCTTCCTCCTGCACTTCAGTGTTTTGTCTTGTGTGTTGACTAGTCTGCATGAAACGGGAAAAGTCCGTTCCCGGTGTCTTTGCTGTGGGAGCTGTTACCTGCGAGAACTGACCCTTGTGACTTTTGCAAGCACTTGCAGATGCCCTACCCCCCACGTTGGGCTTCCGTCTCGCTCTATCTGGGCTCTCTGGTGGGACAAGACGTGGAATCTTGTCCCCTGCTGGCTAATTGACAAGGGGCTTGAAGCTGTCCTCGCCCTAGGGTCCAGGCACCCCGACTGTGCACGGCCTCCGGACCGGATTCCCGCTGTCGGCACTGGCTGCTACAACCCTGCCCCGGTCCACTTAAGGTCTCCCGCAACCGGTACTCCATCGCCTGTGGTCCTGCTCTGCCGTTTGCCACCTAGTCAGCTCAGGTAGTCCGGGAGCTACAACCCCCGACTACCACTTCACTCCTCTCACTTCCTCTGTCCAGACTAGACTGTTTTACTGTCTGACTGAGAATGACTTGTTCCCTCCCCTGACACCTCAGGACCCCTAGGTGGGCGTTACCATCTGCCTGGCCCCGTCCACTAGTGTGTCCCTATTGTCCTGGGGGGTGACTAGGCTTTGTGGCTGGTGTTGTACCTGTGTGTGGTTTTGTGTTGGAAGGACAAGGAGGATGGAGTCCTGCACCTGGAAGATTTGTGCAGTCTCTGTGACAACCTGGTTTTGCCAGGGCATCACATATATGGTTGCTAAAAATAATGTGGGGTATTTTATGTCATGGGTAGCATATTGAAATGGAATATTTAATTCGTGACCTACATTGATGTTGGGTATGGACTGCAGGTGCACTGTTTATGTGCCGCCCCGTGCTAGCAGCCGGTGCTGCTCAGATCCGGATCTGCGGTATGGCTCGAGGGACTCTACCGGACCCGGGGTCGAGCGGACACTTCAAATTAAAAGGGGACGTGATTGTACGGGTTTGGTAAAAACTGTCTGTCACGCCACCCACGGTGTGTGGTGAGATGTAGCACCACCGCTGCTGTTATGGGGTGCCCGGGGAAGATGTGATGGCAGCTGGATGTTAACCCCTCCAGCTGGATGTTAACCCCTCCAGCTCTTCATAACACTGGGCCCCGGGGCATCCAGGGATGGATGCCCCGAGGCCAAGTGTTATGAAGAGTTGCAGGGATCAGCACACCTACAGTTCGGTTGTCCTGGTGCTGGATGAGGTTGCATTGATGTATGGAGTCAATAAACACACAGTTCTTTTGGTAAACCAAGGTGATGGTGACTGGCCTCCGCAGATGGGTGTATCTGGTCCCACACACACGGGCTGGTGATCAATGACCCTTTTCTCTGCACTTCTGTATTTTTCAGTGATGGACTTCCTGGTGTGTAACGCAGGAGTCCGCTCCCAGTCCTTTGGTTGGGAGCCATGCCCGTCAGACGCTGACCCGTGGGATCTACCGGGCCCTGGCGGATGCCCTATCCCTCTCTGTGCGTGGTTGTCTACTTTTCGGGACTTCGGTTGGGACAGGATCTAAAATCCTGCCCTCAATTGGTTAATTAGCTAGGCCGTTGGTGTCGGTCCTGGCTTCAGGGTCCAAGTACCCCCTTTGTGCACGGTTTCGGGTCGGTTCTCCGGTGTCGGTACCGGTGGGCTACAACCCTGCCCTGGTCCACCTCGGATCTCCGACAGCCGTCTTCCCGTCTCCTCCTGCCACTGATCACCATCTGCCACATAGCCAGCACCCAGGGCTCCAACCCTGATGCCTGTCAGCTTGGCATCTCCACTCCAAACTTGAACTCCAACTAAACTAAACTGACTGTTCTTCAGACCCCTAGGTAGGGGTTCTCCATCCGCCTGGTCCTGCCCACTGGTGTCTGTCCTTCCCTGAGGGGGTGACTAGGATTTCAGGTCAGCTGCTTTAACCCTGTGTGGGAGAGGTGTTGTGCGGGGGCCTAAAACTGTGTGACTACCTGCTTTTGCCAGGGCGTCACATTTACTGCATAACTTAGGTGCTGCTCTTACGGCTGAATGTGTTCTTTTTCTTTTCTCTGTATTGTTCTTGCGGGAAAAAGACCATTATTTGTGTTGTGTACCTATGTTGATTAATAAAAGAAAGGAACCTAATTTAAAAAAAAGAAAGGCCCTTGTAAAACTGGCTTCTTCAGGCTGGGTAGTTCTTTTTAGTGTTTGTTGCCCATCTATGAAATTCAGAACAATAAGGCTATGTGCGCACGTGTGTGCTCTGCACCGCACACAAAAGGTCCGCTTCAGAGCGCAGCTGAAAATCTCCGTTCTGAAGCGCCTGGTGCCTGCAGAATTCGTGCGCTCTGCATGCTGCCTCTCCCTATAGACAGCATGCAAAGCGCACGAAAGAAGTGACATGTCACTTCTTAGAATGCACGCTTCGGGCAGCAGCCGAATCGCTGCGTTCTAATACGCCACGTCCGCACGTCTCATGCACAATCTTCATAAATTGTGCTGGGGACGCAGGACGCATGCAGTTATGCTGCGGTGCAGAACGCAGCGTAACTGCATGCAATACGCACACGTGCGCACATAGCCTAAGTCTCCGCCAACCGACTCCCCTGCTGCAGTGGAACCTTGGATTAAGAGTAACTTGGTTTGAGAGCGTTTTGCAAGGCAAGTGTGCCACCCCTGCAGTGGCCGAGGGTAAGGGGAGTACCGCCACTGCCGATGGGAGTACCCAGGGGAGATGAAGCGGGGCAGCTAGATGACGTTACGTCCACGGGTAGGGAAGCCCCCGGGACTCTGTATGGTGGATGCAGGGGAGCACAGGCTCGCTGGTAGCAGGGGGTCATCAGGTACTCACTCAGATGAAAAGCAGACACTGACAACGTGGTAAACCAAGTCTCTGGGTGCCGCTGCCCTCTTGGGGGAGCTCGTCCGGGTATCCGTCCCCCACAGTACTGCCTGATTCTCCAGAGCCTGCCTCCGTGCACAAATTTTAGTTGTGTCCAAGTGGCCTGTAAGCTTGAAGCTGTCCGGGCCCCGCTCCCCACTTTTTGTGTGAAGGAGCTGTGGTCTCAGGAGCTCACGCTTGGAATTTCAGTGGGCTGCTTTCCCATTCTTTCCCTTTGCATTCCCATCTCCCAATGCTGCTCTGCGTGTACGGCCTGGTTCTCATGGGCCCACACTGCTGCCACCATTCTCCGTACCTCCTCTTTCCAGTCCACTACCTGTTGAATGAACTGTACTCGCACCCGGTCACAGAACTGGGCTACTTCTTGTTCCAGCCAGGCAGCGGTCCCTGGTACAAGACGGCTGGATTCTTGCTCCGCCGGAGCAGACATTTTGCCTTGCATGTTTGTTAACCCCCGTCCTATCCTTGCGCCTCCATCTTTCTTCTCCCCCTTGGTTTTCGTCAACCAATCTTCAACAAATCACTCTCGCGCAGGGGAATCCTGGGAACTTCTAGTTCCGGCCACACTCTCAGGACGAGGGGCGGGGCTTCAGCTTTGCACGCTTTTGGTCAGGAAGATAGCGTTTTGACGTCAAAGATGGCGTAAAATGGCGGGAACGGGATTTTGACACCGCAGCTTGGATTTTCAAGGCGCACGTCACTCAGGTTAATGGGCCCAGGCCGAATCCTGGTCGTGACACCAGAAATTTAAGAGGTGTGCCACCCCTGCAGCGGGCTGCTTTGGTTGGAAAGCCCTATCCCCCTCGTTGTGCTAGTGCCCCCGTTCTCTGAGCTTCGTGGGGACAGTCCATAAAGGCCCTATCCTCCGCAGGTAAATTGCCAGGTTGCTTGAAACCTCTTCCTGTACTAGGGTCCAGTGATTTCGGTCCCAGACTGGCTATTGTACTTGCTGCTGACCGTCCTCCTAGACTAAGCCAGGCACCCAGTCCCAATGTCCTGCGACCGGGTCTCTGACTCCTCCGGGTCCAGACCACTGTCTGCAACCCAATCTTCTTCTACCCGGGAACTCATAGACCTTGTGATGAGCCGACATTTTGACTTCGATATTTTACCTATACATCCACCTATTGGCTTTTGAATAGATAAAATAACTTCATATTCTCTCAACTATCATGGCACTCACATGATTCAGTTTGGCAATTTTCTTGGCCGAGAGGCCACTATCGATGAACTGGATGTTGCTGTTACTCTTTTCTTGGTAAATCTTCTTCATGGCTGCTCCTCGCTTCAAACTAGTGACCTAATAAAACACTGAGCTATTAGGGAATGTGAGAAAAGATTGTAAACTGTAGTATACAGGAAGACTTTTTTTCCCAAACACCAGGAGCAAAACAGTAACAATGCAGTTACATGACAAAAATCTGCATAATCATATGATAAATAGTTGCAAGTCAAATTTATGTATGAAATAGCCAAGATGATTGTCTATAAAATTAAGGTATTCTTACTCTCGAAGCATATATATTTTTAAATATAATTATTTGGTAACAGTTTTGTATGTGAAGAACAGATCAAGTATTTTACCAGTGTCAGAAGTCATGGAGGGTAACTTGTTTTTAGCAATATACAGTCATATGGCTACAGTGGGTGAAATACCGTATTTTTCGCTTTATAAGACGCACTTTTCCTCCCAAAAATTTGGGAGGAAAATGGGGGGTGCGTCTTATAATCCGAATATAGCGGTACCTGGGGGTCCTGTCTGTGCGGCGATCGGGCGGCCGGGTGCCTGTGGCTGCGTGCAAGCAGCCGGGTACCTGTGCTTGCGTGCAGTCGCAGCCGGGTACCCGTGGCTGTGTGCGGCCAGGCGCTGTGTGCGGCCGGGAACCCGTGGCTGTGTGCGGCCGGGCGCTGTGTGCGGCTGGCGGCCGGGTGCCCGTGCGGGCGGCAGACGGCTGCCGCCCTCACACAGGCACCTGGCTGCCGCCCGCACGCAAGCACAGGTACCCGGTAGCTTGCATGTAGGGTGGGCGGGCAGCCTGCTGGCTGCCACTCTGTGCGTGCGGGGCAGGCGGCTGTGCAGCAAGTTACCCAGTTTGTCCGCGGTCCCACTTTCAAATGATGGCGCCGGGAGCGGGCGCGTGCGCAGATGGAGCTCTTGGATGAGAGCTCCATCTGCACACGCGCTGCTCCGGGAGTCAGCGCGTGCGCAGATTGAGCCCTTGGATGAGAGCTCCATGTGTGTATGCATCACTCCGGGCGCGATCACTTGAAACGGGACCGTGGACACACTGGGAAAACACGGCATCGGTCTGCTCCACCACTGAGCAGTCGCCGCTGCCACCACTGAGCCGTCACCGCCGCTGCCACCACTGAGCAGTCACCGCCGCTGCCACCACTGAGCAGTCACCACCGCTGCCACCACTGAGCCGTCACCGCCGCTGCCACCACTGAGCAGTCACCGCCGCTGCCACCACTGAGCAGTTACCGCCGCTGCCACCACTGAGCCGTCACCGCCGCTGCCACCACTGAGCCGTCACCGCCGCTGCCACCACTGAGCCTGCCACCACTGAGCTGTCACCGCCGCTGCCACCACTGAGCTGTCACCGCCGCTGCTACCACTGAGCCATCATTTGAACCGGGACCGCGGGCACTGGGACCCTCACTGCACCGGCCTGCTGCACGACTAACCCGCCGCCACTGCTGCCGCTACCATGGACCCCGTGGCTCCTGCCACCACAGACCCCCTGCCACTGACCCGCCGTGCCTGCCAGCACAACCTGTGCCTCCTGTGACCCCGCTTCACCACCACTGCTGCCACCCTAAGGTAAGAGAACACCGGAGTATAAGACGGATCCCATTTTTCTTTTTTTTACCTTTTTTTATGTCTAAATTTGGGGTGCGTCTTATAAGGCTAGTTTCAGACTTGCATTGGACGGGATCCGTAGCATTGCGTTGTGTGACGCATGCAACGGATGCGTTGCATATAGTGGCACAACGGATGCTACGGATCGTACAAAATAACGCAATCCGTTATAGGGATTTTTTCCTTGACTTTACACATCTGAGCATGCGCAGTTGTGTAAAGACGGATGCGTTAACGGAATCCGTCAAAATGACGGATTCTAACGGAATCCGCCACCATAGGCGTCCATTATAAAAACAACGGACGTCGACGGAATCCTGCAGGTTGCTTTTTTTTTACACTCCGCCAAGTGCAGAAAAACGCTACATGCAGCGTTCCGTCCGCCCGACAGTCACTGACGGTCAGTGTCAAAACAACTGATGTGCCACGGGGCGGATGCAATGCAAAACCATCTGTTGCTATCCGTAGCTAATAGAAGTCTATGAGGAATATAACGGTTTCTGCAACGGTTACCGTAATTCCTCAAGGCTGCGGATAGCAACGAAAGCCGTCCAACGCAAGTGTGAAAGTACCCTAATCCGGTGCGTCTTATAAAGCGAAAAATACGGTAAGTATTGAACACGTCACCAGTTTTCTAAGTAAATATATTTCTAAGGTGCTATTGACATGATTTTCTCACCAGATATCAGTAACAGGCCATGCAATTTACACAAGCAAAGAAAACAAACTATAGATGTTCGTAAATTTAGTGATGTATAATAATGAGAAATGACACTGGGAAAAAGTACTGAACACATGAAAAAAGAACAGTGCAAAAAGCTATGTAAAGTGTTATATGCACTGACATGCACATATGGAACATAAGGTCTAAATTAAAATTAATCCATCCTGTTCTTGTAGAGACCACAGGTCACAGCTGCACAGTCCCTAAAGGCCCATGAGCAGACTGAAACAACCTTAAGGGTGGAAACACATCTATGCGAGTAAAATCGGTCCGACTGGGCTGAAAAAAACTCGGCTGATTTTAGTTCACGTTAGGTGTGAGTGCAACGCAAGTGCGATGCTATTTCTGAGTAAATTAATGATTTTACTAGCGTGTGTAATGCGTGTGTAATGCGTGTGTAATGCGTATTTTTTACTATGTCATCTGCCATTCAGCGCTGCTACATGGCCGCTGACAGCAGACACAGATAGAGCCATGTAGCAGAGCTGAATGGCAGATGACAGCAGACACAGACAGAGCCGCACAATCAGAATGAACTCGGGTGAACTTCACCCGACTTCATTGTCATGCTGCGGCTCTGTCTGTGCCGCGTACTGATTAGCGGTCACCAGTGAAGGACTCACCGGTGACCACTAATCCCCCGAGTGACTGAAGTTAGCTGCCCTCTCTCATACTCACCGATCCCCGGCGCGGCGCTGCACGGCGTTCACACTGCTCCGGCGACTTTTACTATTTTGAAAAAGCCGGCCGCTCATTAAACAATCTCGTATTCCCTGCTTTCCCCGCCCACAGGCGCCTATGATTGGTTGCAGTGAGACACGCCCCCACACTGAGTGACAGGTGTCTCACTGCACCCAATCACAGCAGCCGGTGGGCGTGTCTATACTGTGCAGTGAAATAAATAAATAATTAAAAAAAACGGCGTGCGGTCCCCCCCAATATTAATACCAGCCAGATACAGCCATACGGCTGAAGGCTGGTATTCTCAGGATGGGGAGCTCCACGTTATGGGGAGCCCCCCAGCCTAACAATATCAGCCAGCAGCCGCCCAGAATTGCCGCATACATTATGTGCAACAGTTCTGGGACTGTACCCGGCTCTTCCCGATTTGCCCTGGTGCGTTGGCAAATCGGGGTAATAAGGAGTTAATGGCAGCCCATAGCTGCCACTAAATCCTAGATTAATCATGTCAGGCGTCTATGAGACACCTTCCATGATTAATCTGTAAGTGACAGTAAATAAACACACACACACATGAAAAAATCCTTTATTAGAAATAAAAAACACAAACAAATTCCCTCATTACCAATTTAATAAGCCCCAAAAAGCCCTCCATATCCGGCGTAATCCACGGACCTCCAGCGTCGCTTCCAGCATGAAGGTGACAGGAGCTGCAGCAGACACCGCCGCTCCGGTCACCTCCACGCAGCTAATGAAGACAGCCGCGCGATCGGCTGAGCTGTCACTGAGGTTACCCGCTGTCACTGGATCCAGCGGTAGCCGCGATTAACCTCAGTGGCAGCTCAGCTGATCGCGCTACTCACCTCAGTTGCTGCTTGGAGGTGACCGGAGCGGCGGTGTCTGCTGCAGCTCCTGTCACCTTCATGCTGGAAGCGACGCTGGAGGTCCGTGGATTACGCCGGATATGGAGGGCTTTTTGGGGCTTATTTAATTGGTAATGAGGGAATTTGTTTGTGTTTTTTATTTCTAATAAAGGATTTTTTCATGTGTGTGTGTGTGTGTTTATTTACTGTAACTTACAGATTAATCATGGAAGCTATCTCGGGGAGACGCCTGACATGATTAATCTAGGATTTAGTGGCAGCTATGGGCTGCCATTAACTCCTTATTACCCCGATTTGCCAACGCACCAGGGCAAATCGGGAAGAGCCGGGTACAGTCCCAGAACTGTCGCATCTAATGTATGCGGCAATTCTGGGCGGCTGCTGGTTAATATTGTTAGGCTGGGGGGCTCCCCATAACGTGGAGCTCCCCATCCTGAGAATACCAGCCTTCAGCCGTATGGCTTTATCTGGCTGGTATTAAAATTGGGGGGGACCGCACGCCATTTTTTTAAATTATTTATTTATTTATTTCACTGCACAGTATAGACACGCCCACCGGCTGCTGTGATTGGGTGCAGTGAGACACCTGTCACTCAGCGTGGGGGCGTGTCTCACTGCAACCAATCATAGGCGCCTGTGGGCGGGGAAAGCAGGGAATACGAGATTGTTTAATGAGCGGCCGGCTTTTTCAAAATAGTAAAAATCGCCTCAGCAGTGTGAATGCCGTGCAGCGCCGCGCTGGAGATCGGGGAACGGTGAGTATGAGAGAGGAGGGGAAAATGACCGACAGATTGTGAGAGAGGGACAGAGATAGTGACGGACCGACAGAGAGAGAATAGAGACCGAGAGGGAGAAACCGACTGACAGAGAATAATGATTGACAGACATTGTGAGACATCGCTCGTTTCCAGTGTTTTAGGAAACATGCGAGAAATGTATTTAGAAAATCGGATGTCACTAGGATGGTGTGAGTGACGTCCCGTGACATACGATTTTTTACACGCTCCCATAGACTTTCATTGGAGAGACTCGCAGTAGAAACGCGCAAAAAAGCAGCATGCTGCGATTTTTTTCTCAGTCCGATTTGGACTGAGAAAGAAATCGCAGATGAGAGCTGAATCATTGACTAACATGTGTCCAATTCCAATGCGAGATTTTCTCGCATTGCTCTACTGCGAGAAACTCGCAAGTGAGAAGCAGCCCTAACTGGATGACTCAGATGACCACTTGGTCTTTTTCTTCCTAAGTAGCTATCAAGGGTTCCACATACTTCCCTAAAAATCCGGGGGAAGAGTAAAAATAAGGTAAACCAAAAGTAATAATCTGTCAACAGAAACATTAGGCAGACAGGCTGTACTGTAGTTTCAAGCTGGGTCCACTTCTGAAATATCACCAGAAGGAAATGGAAGCCCAGGGAAGCTTTAAATAGTACTCCCATAAGGGAAAAGGGCAGACTAAATTACAGTATTGCAAACACTTTGTGGCAGAAAGGCAATGAACAGACAAAGTGTTCAGTAACAGGGCAGCAATCAAATCTGACTGTGACTCAGTGGAGAGGGAAATGGACCACAACACAGGAGGCTGCTGGATCATATCAAAGACATGACAGAAAGTAATTGAACCAGGTGAAATTTATCAGTAATTAGAAACACTGTAAATCCTGCCACATACTAAAAAATAACACTAGCTGGTTCAAATGATGGCCTGTGAAAAGGTGCCACACAAGAAACATCCCCTGTGTGTGTAAAACCAGTGAGCTGTCAATACCTTCACAGCCTTATTGGTACAAAACATACTGGTGGCATTGGTTACAGAAGATGTTCTAAACTACTGAAGGGTCCATTGACGACAGTTGGGGCCATAATCCAGAAGTGGAAAGAATATCATTCCACCATAAAATAGTCACAGCTAGGTGCTCCCACAAGAATTCAGACAGAATAGGGAAAATAATTATCAGAAGACTTGTCTAAGAGCTAAGGAACACCTGTGTAGTGCTACAGTAAAGGCCTGGAATCAGCAGGTACAATTGTTTAAAAGAAAACAATAAGTAATGCACTAATCGCCCATGGACTGTATGCAAGCTTACCATGCAAGACTCCGTTGCTGAACAAAAAGCATGTTCAAGCACGTTTAAGGTTTGCTCAACAACATTTAGCCAAGCCTGAGAGATACTGGGAGAAAATAGTCTAATCAGGTGAGACCAAAATTGAACTCTTTGTATGTCATAATACATACCATGTTTGAAGGCTGTCATAGAGAGAAATTAAAATGCATAAGGCATCTCTGGGTAGGGGACATGTCCATCCCCACATTGAACATATGGGATTAATTGTAACAGGAAAAGAAAATGGGAAAGCTGACACTTTAAGCTATATTGAAGTATGACCTCCTATTGTGGAAAAGTAATTGTTATCCAGCAGATGTAGCAGTCCAGACGAAGACTAGGATCTGTGTATACAGAGATTGGAAAGCGTCACTTCTGTCACCTCTGAAGTCATCTCTGCTTAATTTCAGAAGAATGTTCCAGGCTTTTGTGCACCGGTGGTCAGTGGGAATATTGATGTTTGTATTGATCCAATATTTATGGGAGGCACATTTTCAGCTTCTTGATCCTGAGAGGAATAATATGCATATTTTTTGATAATTAGGCAGCCTGAGCATCAGTATCAACTTAATATCGGCCAGCTTAGTAGTGTAGTTACCAGGGGGCAGAGGGGGTGGTTGTTCTTGGCCCCACAATTACAGGCTACTGGCACCATTAACTGTATTAGTGTGCATAGTAAGCTAATATAGTTAATATTTGCTGTAAAGCAGGGAGACACGACTTTCCTGCACTGTCACTCTCTGTTCTGTGGACCATAGGGCTCTGTAAGCCAGCAATTTATAGAACAGCAGAATATTAGGACACGCAAAGGATTTCAGAGTCCCAGCATGGTGACATTATTGCACAGTGTCGGGACATTAATGTCCTTTGCATGCAATGACAGCATGATGATCTGTCCCCAAGGAACCATCAAGATCCTGGATCTTGTATTAGGTGTGTATATGATGTTTTTTTATAATTTATTTTTGTTTTCAAATGAAGAACAAAGAACATATATACCAGGATGGATATATATAAATGAAAATGGGTCCAAGATGGGTAACATTTATGCCAGGAAGGGGCTCAGGATGGGGAAATATACTATATACCATGATGTGGACATATATACCAGGATGGGAACAAAAATACCAGGATCGATGAAAGATATATCAGGATGGTGACAGATAATCCAGAATGGGGTACATACAGTATATACCTGGGTGGGCTAAGGATGGGGGATATATACACCAGTTTGGGGACATATACAGTTAGGTCCAGAAATATTTGGACAGTGACACAAGATTTGTTATTTTAGCTGTTTCCAAAAACATGTTCAGAAATACAATTATATATATAATATGGGCTGAAAGTGCACACTCCCAGCTGCAATATGAGAGTTTTCACATCCAAATCGGAGAAAGGGATTAGGAATCATAGCTCTGTAATGCATAGCCTCCTCTTTTTCAAGGGACCAAAAGTAATTGGACAAGGGACTCTAAGGGCTGCAATTAACTCTGACGGCGTCTCCCTCGTTAACCTGTAATCAATGAAGTAGTTAAAAGGTCTGGGGTTGAATACAGGTGTGTGGTTTTGCATTTGGAAGCTGTTGCTGTGACCAGACAACATGCGGTCTAAGGAACTCTCAATTGAGGTGAAGCAGAACATCCTGAGGCTGAAAAAAAAGAAAAAATCCATCAGAGAGATAGCAGACATGCTTGGAGTAGCAAAATCAACAGTCAGGTACATTCTGAGAAAAAAAGAATTGACTGGTGAGCTTGGGAACTCAAAAAGGCCTGGGCGTCCACGGATGACAACAGTGGTGGATGATCGCCGCATACTTTCTTTGGTGAAGAAGAACCCATTCACAACATCAACTGAAGTCCAGAACACTCTCAGTGAAGTAGGTGTATCTGTCTCTAAGTCAACAGTAAAGAGAAGACTCCATGAAAGTAAATACAAAGGGTTCACATCTAGATGCAAACCATTCATCAATTCCAAAAATAGACAGGCCAGAGTTAAATTTGCTGAAAAACACCTCATGAAGCCAGCTCAGTTCTGGAAAAGTATTCTATGGACAGATGAGACCAAGATCAACCTGTACCAGAATGATGGGAAGAAAAAAGTTTGGAGAAGAAACTTTTTACGGCACATGATCCAAGGCACACCACATCCTCTGTAAAACATGGTGGAGGCAACGTGATGGCATGGGCATGCATGGCTTTCAATGGCACTGTGTCACTTGTATTTATTGATGACATAACAGCAGACAAGAGTAGCCGGATGAATTCTGAAGTGTACAGGGATATACTTTCAGCCCAGATTCAGCCAAATGCCGCAAAGTTGATCGGACGGCGCTTCATAGTACAGATGGACAAGGACCCCAAGCATACAGCCAAAGCTACCCAGGAGTTCATGAGTGCAAAAAAGTGGAACATTCTGCAATGGCCAAGTCAATCACCAGATCTTAACCCAATTGAGCATGCATTTCACTTGCTCAAATCCAGACTTAAGACGGAAAGACCCACAAACAAGCAAGACCTGAAGGCTGCGGCTGTAAAGGCCTGGCAAAGCATTAAGAAGGAGGAAACCCAGCGTTTGGTGATGTCCATGGGTTCCAGACTTAAGGCAGTGATTGCCTCCAAAGGATTCGCAACAAAATATTGAAAATAAAAATATTTTGTTTGGGTTTGATTTATTTGTCCAATTACTTTTGACCTACTAAAATGTGGAGTGTTTGTAAAGAAATGTGTACAATTCCTACAATTTCTATCAGATATTTTTGTTCAAACCTTCAAATTAAACGTTACAATCTGCACTTGAATTCTGTTATAGAGGTTTCATTTCAAATCCAATGTGGTGGCATGCAGAGCCCAACTCGCGAAAATTGTGTCACTGTCCAAATATTTCTGGACCTAACTGTATACTACTATGGGGGACATAAAATAGATACTAGGATGATCCCAGGATGGGGGACAGTATATATCACAATAGGGTGACATACAGTCATGGACGAAAGTGTTTGTACCCTTGAAATTATTCCAGAAAATGAAATATTTGTCCATGAAAATTATTGGTTAAAACACGTTTATTTCCTTTGTATGTATTGGAACAACACAAAAAAGAGGGGGGAAAAAGGCAAATTGGACATAATTTTACACATAATCCACCAAAATAGGCTGGAAAAAATTGTTGGCACCTTTCCAAAATTGTAAAAAAAGATGGTCAGCTCACACTGTAGCCGGAGTCCTCAGTCAGCGCACGGAGCTGCCCGGTTCGGGTCGGGAAATGACCAGTAGGAAGTAGATTTCCAGTGTCCAGGGACAGTCAGCAGGTAACTATAAAAACTTCAAATTATATTTCAGAAATAGTATATAAAATTATGTTAATGCAGTATGTTTCTGCCAAAACAGTCATAAATTGTAGAGACTACTTTGGGGGCCATTAAACAGTTGGCGGGTACTTTAGGGGCCCTCATGCAGTGTTGGGCCTACTATGGAGACCATTATACAATATGGGAGCTACTGTGGGGACCATTCAGTGTGTCGGCTACTGTGGTGGCTATTAAACAATGTGTGAACTGAATTGTTTTGGGGTAGCTGTGGACCCATCATAGTGTGTATAGGGAAGATGTAGGGGTATCATACTGTGAATGAGGGATCTGTACATGGGGGATACTCAGGAGTAGAGCTGCTCGGACTCGCAAAAAAACGGGACCAGTGGATCACTGCTCAATTAAAAAAAAAACTCGATCCGCTCCAAGATCCGGTGCCCATATAAGTCAATGGGGACCAGAATCTGGAGATTAAAAACGTTGGTGGAAAGGATAGGGGGTGTAGGAGCGACCCATGTGACTCAGGGAACGTCATAGACTATGTTTTGACAGGAACATTTAACCGAGCTTTACAGTTACTCTGCAAAAAAACTGCCTCCATTAAAGTGAATGGAGCTGTGAGCTACAGGCTATTAATAGCAGCTGTGATTGGTTGCTATAGGAACAAAGGAAATTGTTAGTATATGTGTAAGGTAATATGATGTCAGTGGAAAGACGGATAGAGACAGAGAGACAGACTGAGAGACAGACAGACTGGCACAGATAGATAGGTGCAGACAGACAGGGAAAGAGACAGAGACAAACAGACAGCGACAGATAGGAAAAAAAGCCAGACAGACAGAAAGACACATGGGGAAAGAGACAGAGATAGACAGACAGATAGAGGCAGACAGGGAAAGCGACAGAGTCAAACAGACAGACAGGGGAAAAGGCAGGCAGAGAGGGAAATAGACAGATAGGGAAAGAGACAGACAGAGAGAGAGAGAGAGAGAGAGAGAGAGAGAGACAGAGACAGACAGACAGAGACAGACAAGGAAAGAGACAGACAAGGAATGAGACAGATGGGGAACGAGACAGTCGGGGAACGAGACAGATGGGGAACGAGACAGACGGGGAGCGAGACAGATGGAGAAGGAGACAGACCTGGAACGAGACAGGCGGGGAAAGAGACTGACAGAGAGACACAGAGATAGAGAGAGGCAGACAGACACAGAGATAGAGAAAGATAAAGAGACAGACAGAGAGATAGAGAGATAGACACAGACAGACAGACATGGATAGAGACAGAGACACACATGGATAGAGACAGAGACACACATGGATAGAGACAAACAGAGACAGACAGAGACAAACTCACAGAGACACAGAGACAGACACACAGAGACAGACACACAGACAGACACACAGACAGAGACAGACAGGGACAGACACAGACAGACTGGGAGAGAGACAGAGAGAGAGAGTTACTATTCGGGCAACGCCGGGTACTACAACTATTCCTTAATATTGGGGGCATCAGACTGCTGTTCTTGATAAATTGATGGCTGCGGTGGGATATATAAAAAAAATCTTTATTTTTATATGGCGCTAATGTCGCGGGCGGGGAGGACGCCGCCGCTGATGCGCTCTCGCTAATGCTCGGGTCCGGCGCTGCTGCTGCTCCGTGGCTCGAGCGGTGGGCCGGATCCGGGGACTCGAGCGGCGCTCCTCGCCCGTGAGTGAAAGGGTGGTTGGTTTGGGGGATTTGGTCCGTGACGCCACCCACGGGTTGTGGTGAAGATGGGCACCACCGCTGCTGGTGACGGGGATCCCGGGAGCAATTGTAGGGAGCAGCTGGGATGTTGTTTTCCCCCTCCGTGGGTAGGGGTCGGTGGTCCCGGGGCCCGATGATGTGACGGGGAGGCAGGGTTGGTGAGGTGCAGGGTTGCAGGGACAGCGCGGTGCCGGATGGCACGGGTGTACTCACTCAGTAAGAGATGCACAAAGTCCTCGGTAAACCAAACGGCTGGATGGACGGGTCCCACAGCCGGCTGCAGTGTCTCTCCCCGGACAGGTGATGGCGGCTGTCTTTCCCTGCACCTTAATGTTCTCGCTTGACTACTATGGATCCCCATCGGTAGTCCGCTCCCCGGTGTATGGGTACCGGAGGAGCCCGTTTGCCCGCAGGCGCTGGCCCTTGGGTCTCTAGCCTTAGGCGGGCTTTGCACGCTGCGACATCGGTAACAATGTGTTACCAATGCTGCAGCGATAGTCCCGCCCCCGTCGCACATGCAATATCTAGTGAAAGCTGCCGTAGCGATTATTATCGCTACGGCAGCTTTACACACACATACCTGCCGTGCGACGTCCCTCTGGCCGGCGACCCGCCTCCTTCCTAAGGGGGCGGGTCGTGCGGCGTCACAGCGACGTCACACGGCAGGCGGCCAATTGAAGTGGAGGGGCGGAGATGAGCAAGATGTAAACATCCCGCCCACCTCCGTCCTTCTCATTGCAGCCGGCGGCAGGTAAGGTGAGGTTCCTCGCTCCAGCGGCTTCATACACAGCGATGTGTGCTGCAGCAGGAGCGAGGGACAACATCGCAACTGTCGCTGCACCGGTATTATGGAAATGTCGGAGGCTGCAGCGATTATATGATAACGACGCTTTTGCGCTCGTTCATCGTATCAAAAAGGTTTTACACATTGCGATATCGACTGCGACGCCGGATGTGCGTCACTTTCGATTTGACCCCATCGACATCGCACGTGCAATGTCGCAACGTGCAAAGCCGCCCTTAGGCGGTAGCTGTATACCCTCACAGTGTGGGCGGTTGCCTTCTATTGGGTCTTTGGTTGTTAGGAAACCCCTGGGGTTCCGGTCACATTCGGATCTGACTATTGTCGGCGGCTCCAAGCCTGGTCGGGGTCCGATGGCCCTGCCTGTGTGTGCTGGCTTCACTTCGCTCCCCGGTCGGTACCGGTGGGCCAACGCCCGACCCAGGTCCTACGGGTCCACGTTGCTTCACCACTCCTGCAGATGGCCACCACCGTCTGCCAACCTTGCTGTCAGTGCCTGGACCACAACCCAGACACTCAAGTGCTTACTCTTCTCACTTCAAACTCCAAACTCTGTCACTTTTCCCGCCTCCAGGCCTGTGAACTCCTCGGTGGGTGGGGCCAACCGCTTGGCTCCGCCCCACCTGGTGTGGACACCAGACCCTGGAGGGAGGCAACAAAGGTTTTGTGTTTGGCTGGTGTCACTGTCTAGTGGGGGTGGGGTGTTTGTGTGTTATCTGTGACGACCTGGCTAGGCCAGGGTGCCACATTCCCCCTTGGTGAAAGCAGACCGTCCGCGGACTGCCCGTCCATCACCGGTTTTATTTTTTTTTTTTCAAAAACTGTAAAAATATAAATTAACATGTAAACATTTCAAACATAAGCATTTTTTTGAGTACACTTAAACGTTGCACATATAAACAAAAACATTTTTAATGACGGACGGACGTCTTCCGCTCTCCCACCCAAGCAACCTAGCCCTGATGCTGCGCCTAAGAAGTGGGCAGCACCTCTTGACCCCAGTCCAGGTTCAGGCTGCCCACGTCCAAGGGGAACCCCTGACCCCCGGAGGATGGCCACCGGTCCTGGTGGTGGCCGGGCCCCAGCCTGCTCTGCTGCGGGCCCTTCCTCCAATCTGCCTCTCCGGAGGCGGCAACGGTTTCCATACCACAAAACAAGCCCACAAGTTCGTGGGTGGCCTGCAAGTTCTCGGCCGTGTTCATGAGCAGTTTCTCATGTGGGTGGTAAAAACACACAGAGTCCCTCCGGGGAGAACTTGCCGGCAACGTATGGAATAATCACTGTCAACAATCAGGTGATCTTCGGTTGATTTTTGTCATTCTTTCTGCTGAGGGTCCCAACGGGGGACAACTTTATGCAACGGCGGACCGCTGCCACTACTTGAGGTCGTACTCATCTAGGACCTCTTCCAGCTCAACATCCAGATGGCTTGGTGGAGGAGGAGGGGCCTGGGGCCGCATCTGCTCACCGCGGCTCTTCCTTTGCTTAACATCGAGGGCGAACCAGCCCCTCTCCCCGCAGTGATGGGTGTAAGTTACCAGGTCGCACGGCAACAGGTCGCAACCTGGGTGGCCCGTGGGAAGGTGTGAATTCACATCACGGCGGGCCACAAACACTTCGGCCTCCAGGCCCGGCTCGTATATGAACCCGAAGCCCCATCGCGTGTCAAACTGCCGGACTTGAACTTCATACACCGGGCCCCGCACCCGAAAGGTGGCATGGCAAAGTGCATCCTTTTCTTTAATCACCCGCACCATTACTTCGGCCCTCTGCTGCTCCCTGGTGGCTATCTCCCGGCCCAACTGGTTTGGCTCCCTGTCCCAATAAGGGGCGTTGGCAGGCCCCTGCGCTCGGGCTGGGCCCCGCTGGACCGCACCCACACCGGCCACGACCGGTACTCTCTCGTGGGGGTCCTGCGGTGACGTGGCCTGTACTGCGGCTTTGCAGTGGAGGCCTGGCACAGCCTCAGCCGAGGCGTGGGACTCGGGGACAGCTGGCCTCACCGGTTGGGCCTTCGGACCTGCAGCGGCCGGTTCTTCCACGGCTTGGCGGACTGCCAGAGCCGGGACAGTCTCGGGTGCGGCCACTTCCGGGGCCGATGGCTTCTTGTCGCGGACGGACGCCTCCCGCGGTATCTTCCAGGGCAGCGGGAGGGTTACGGGCCGTTCACAGACAACGCCCCCAGGCCGGTTCTCTAGGGCGGACGGGTTTGATTCCGCTACCGGTGTTGGGGGCAGCGATCCGAGCGGAGGGGTAACAGCAACCGGTACGGATGGCGGGGGAGGCAGGAGGGTGAGCGGGCGAAAGCCCGGGCCCCTCAGCCGCAGCGGCCGGTCCTTCTCGGACACAGGGGCGTGGGTTGCTTACCCGCTCCTCCAACACTGCCTCCACCTCGCGTCTCCGCACGGCCACCGCCACTTCCTCCATCTCGGCCACCCAGCGCTCCATCAAAAACCGGACCTGGGCTTGAAGGCGGCAGCACATTTGCGCCGTCCGGGCCTCCACCCACGCCGCTGTTCCTAGCGTGGGCTCGGGAATCTCGGCATCACCGGACGGAACGGACATTCTCGCTGGCAAGCTTCCAGGAACCAAATGTTTGCAGAGTCCTGGCGTCCCCGCTTTTATAGCCTCGGCTACATTAGGCAGACACACACCCGCCCCCCCTTGGTTTTCTTCAGCACTTCCACTTGTTGGGAGCGGGGCTTCGCTTTCGCGCTTTCCCTGCTCGGAGAAGACGCTCGAGCGGGAGATTTTCGCGCCCAAGATGGCGGCGCTCCAAAATTTTCGGCCGCACACCGCTGGCGGAGATCACAAGGCGCACTTCTACTGGTAAGTAGATGGGCTCAATCCTGTTCGTGACACCAAGTTGTCGCGGGCGGGGAGGACGCCGCCGCTGATGTGCTCTCGCTAATGCTTGGGTCCGGCGCTGCTGCTGCTGCTCGGTGGCTCGAGCGGTGGGCCGGATCCGGGGACTCGAGCGGCGCTCCTCGCCCATGAGTGAAAAGGGTGGTTGGTTTGGGGGATTTAGTCCGTGACGCCACCCATGGGTTGTGGTGAAGATGGGCACCACCGCTGCTGGTGACGGGGATCCCGGGAGCGATGGTAGGGAGCAGCTGGGATGTTGGTTTCTCCCTCTGTGGGTAGGGGTCGGTGGTCCTGGGGCCCGATGATGTGACCGGGAGGCAGGGTTGGTGAGGTACAGGGTTGCAGGGACAGCACGGCGCGGTGCCGGATGGCACGGGTGTACTCACTCAGTAAGTGATGCACAAAGTCCTCGGTAAACCAAACGACTGGATGGACGGGTCCCGCAGCCGGCTGCAGTGTCTCTCCCCGGACAGGTGATGGCGGCTGTCTTTCCCTGCACCTTAATGTTCTCGTTTGACTACTATGGATCCCCAATGGTAGTCCGCTCCCCGGTGTATGGGTACCGGAGGAGCCCGTTTGCCCGCAGGCGCTGGCCCTTGGGTCTCTAGCCTTAGGCGGTAGCTGTATACCCTCACGGTGTGGGCGGTTGCCTTCTATTGGGTCTTTGGTTGTTAGGAAACCCCTGGGGTTCCGGTCACATTCGGATCTGGCTCTTGTCGGTGGCTCCAAGCCTGGTCGGGGTCCGTTGGCCCTGCCTGTGTGTGCTGGCTTCACTTCGCTCCCCGGTCGATATCGGCGGGCCAACGCCCGACCCCGGTCCTACGGTTCCACGTTGCTTCACCACTCCTGCAGACGGCCACCACCGTCTGCCAACCTTGCTGTCAGTTCCTGGGCACAACCCAGACACTCAAGTGCTTGCTCCTCTCACTTCAAACTCTGTCACTTTTCCCGCCTCCAGGCCTGTGAACTCCTCGGTGGGTGGGGACAACTGCTTGGCTCCGCCCCACCTGGTGTGGACATCAGACTCTGGAGTTGCTCAGAAATTTTGGCAAAAACTCTGCTTTGCAGTTCAAAACTCAAATGGCAAAAACAATTGACATGTCAATTGTTTATGCCATTTGCGTTTATAACTGCAAAGCGGAGTTTTTGCCCAAATTTCTGCCACAAAAAGGCTGCAGTTTGAACTGCATAGTGGGGTTTAGAAACCCAAATTCCCATAGACTTTGCTTGAAAAGCAGAACACATCCATTTTGGCATTAAACGCTGCAGTTGAAAAAGCAGCAAAAAAGCAGGTAAAAAGCAATGTGGACACATAGCCTTACTTAGAAAATTAGTGACTTGTATAATACCTATTTCACCTACTGTATATATTGGACACGTTGTTAGTTGAAAAAGTACATGTAAGTAATGTGTGTATCAATATAAGTACCTAAATATAACTACACTAACTATAAAATCATTCACTTTGTTTTTTTCATTCTGTTGTATAAAATAATGAGTCACAGTAGATTTAATTATGATATAAACACTAATCTAACAAAAATCTCAATCTCAAAGTGAAAACACGTCTCTATGAAGCGATCTACAATAATTACAGTTATTAAACAAAAATAATTGAGTGTATAACTATTCACCTCTGTTTCTATGTATATCTCAATCATTACTTGAACACCAATTTGGTTTTAAAATTCATCTAATTTTTCACAAGGACTCAAAAGCATGTTTTAAAGGAGCATGACTGGTGTAAATACACCCTCACTACAACAGGAGCTAGGCCACTGCTGCCAGTATACCTTTTTATTTTTTTAATTTTATTCTATTATTGACACTTGTCAATGTTTCTCTGAAAATAACTGATGGCAATAAAAAGAGGGATCTATATTTGTTCTTCTGGTTCAACTGATATGATTGCATTACTTCTGCACAGACCTGCTATTGCCAATTCAATAAGTTGTATGTGCCAACTGTTTTTGTATCTTCTGAAAAATTATTGCATTTTGGACCCAAACTCACTCTTCCCTACAGTTGTCTGGACATATGAGCTAACTTTTAGGGCTTGTTAGCGTGTAAATGCTGAATTTTCTGCAGCAATTTCACAGCACATGTGCACTTCAAATTGCTGCAGAAACACTGCGTAATGGATGCAGTATTTCAGCATAATAAATCCCGATTTCATGCGCTATGGCTGCTGCCCCCACCATAGACAGAGTGGGAGCTGCATCCAAAATGCACGGAGTAATTGTCATGCTTTTTTGAAAGCACGGATTTGGGTCAAAATTTTAGCTTCCAAATCGCTGCGTTCCAAAAAACAATGTGCGCACGGATTATGCCCAATCTACATAGATTGTGCAGGGGACGCAGGACGCATGCATTTACGCTGCAGTGCTAAACGCAGCGTAAATGCATGCTATTACGCAATGTGCGCATGGGGAAAAAGCCCTTAGACTTTTCATTTGCCAGAATAAATATAGATTGAATCGCACCAAAAATAATAAAATGTACATGCCTAATAAAAAATGTACCATATTATAGACTGTCTTAAAATTCATACATACAATTTATGGCTGATAGCATACATAGGAAGGAACCACTGGAGGCCTCGCAGAGGCTGGGTGTTGTAATCGTGTGTCCTCTAGCTGGTCCGCTTCATGAAAAGGGGAATATGACTGTGGGGGTGGTAGTAGGTTACTGACTTTCATCTCTGTCTTCACATTCAGTCTCTTCAACAGAGAGACAGACTCCAGTTTCTCTTTAAACCTCTTTGCTTTTTTCTCTTTGCACATCTCTTTCGTTTCTAAGGCAGGGCACCTTTTCTTCTCCAAGCATATCAGTTTCCTTGATACCCTTACTATTCCGGCTGTCAGAGCTTTCCATCGGCCTCCTGGTTTACGGTCTCTCTCCCCACGAATATGGGTGTTTTGGCCATGCTGACCTCACTCTTGCCAATCCTCAAACAACAGGGTGACCTTCTTTCCTTCAGGACCGGACTAACCTCCACTCCATGTTGCTCTGCAGCCTCGTGCTTCCTTGTCTCAGCTTCACTTCTCTCTGCTCTCTTCTTTCTGTTTGCAACTAGTGCCCTCCCCCACTCTGCTAAAACTCTACCTTCCCCCTCCTGCAAACAACTATGGGGACCCTGTGCCCTCTAGTGGTGAACCACGCAAACTACACCCCAACCTACCTTTTTATCCAGCTCCTATCACCCCCTTACATTCCCCCCCTCTTTATCCATAGCTGTCCCCGGCTATGTGCCACCTGTAAGGAAAAGCAGGACATAAACAAACAGTTTTTAATATGAATGAAAAAAAATAAAAGCGTCCTCAGGTGAAATGGGGGTGGGATGGGAGGGGCAGGGGACAGGGGCAAAAAAATATTAAGAAGGGCAGTCCTGGGTGGCGAAAACAGGGTAAATGGGGTGAAAAGGGGCAAAAACAGGGACAAAAACACTGGGGCAAAAGTAAAGAGTCCAAAAACACACAAAAATGTCTTGGCCTCACCGGCCACGAGGAGCATGTCTGTTGTGAATGTTAGTTATGTTTTGGCTGCTGGGAGGCTCCCTCTGGTGGCCAGGAATGGTTTGGTCTTGGACCAGGTGTGTTGTGCAATGGGCGTTTCCTTTGCTAACGCTCTGCTTATTTAAATCCTGGTCTGATGGCAGGCTACGCCGGATGTCAGTTGTTCTTTGTTTCACCAGCCTGCTTCATTCTGCTCCACACCACATCTTCCTCAGATAAGTGCTTGCTCTTTATTTATTGTTCGGTTCTTTTGCTCTTATCTGGGTTTGTCATTTGTTGTGGTTGTTTTCAGTTTATTTGCATTCAGGGATTTTCCCCCTGGCTGGGGAACTCCCTGCAGTTCTGTTTGGAGTATAGTATAGCTCCTTTGGGTCCATGTGTTTGTGGCTTGTTGAATTTGTAATGATTCTTGTTTTCTGTTCATTGGTATGACAAGAGCACCTGGTATAGGACGGAGTTCAGATCGTGCAATCTGAGGGCCTTTTTGTACTATCAGGAAGTTGGAATTTTGCAGGGTTTTTCTCTGGCCACCATCAGTCCCTTTCCTGTCCTTTCCTATTTTAGTCAGTGGGGGCCTCATGTTTTGCTAATCCTGTCATCTATCTGTGTATTGTGTTTTTCCTATATCACTGCAGTCTTTGAATGTGGGGGGCTAGCTATTCTTGTCTATTTTCTGAGGCAGAGAGTTACTCATCTTTCCTTCCTTTAGGATAGCTAGTTCTCCGGCTGGGTTCGCGGGGCACAGGATGTTAGTTCACCCCTCGGCTACTTCTAGTGTTGATGGTTAGTAAGGGGATGGCGGCCAGATTAGTTGCCAATGCTCTTGTCACCTTTTGCCAATGATTTATGGTGGTCTTCCATGGTTCCGGATCATAACAGAGGGCATTCAACTTCCTGCCATTTCTTTTTAATCAAAATACAGGCCTCTTCCGACCAACCAAGGGGATAAACACAATGCAACAGTTCAGGGTTCCTCCTTTAGCCCCTTCCAGACTTCTTTTTCCCTGCTGCTAACCTCTTTCTCCAAGCCTCAAATGACCTGGGGAACATAAGGCACAGCCACATTCTTGGCCAATCTGGATTCTTCCTACGGTCAGCCTCCTCCTCAGGATCCAGATGAGGTTCCTGCTTCCCGGCGCTCATATTCACAAACACATGTCCGATCATATCCCCCTGTGCCACCACCACAGAAGCAGCCACCGGGGAAGATGAGGCTCCAGAGGAACCAGCAGCCTCCCAGCCACTTCGTGCTCCCCTCTGGTATTCTCCACAAGACACATAATCAGTCCTGGCCCCTTGGCATGTTGGTCTCTGAGTCTCAGCTGCTCTTCGCTGTCGTTCTCCCCTTTCTTGATTGGCTTCCGCCTAACACTGCTCATGTTCCTGGGGGGTAGCGGGTCAAGTTACCCCTCCTACATACCACCCCTTGCGGTACTGCAGCTTTAAGGTGACTCTTTTGCCCACGTAGAGCATCCATAGTCTTGACGGGAGGGTCGGCCTGGAAACCATAGCCCGGTTCATGTATACCTGGTCCCTGGTGTACTCTTCCTCAACGAACTCGTACCCCTTAGACTGGTTAAATGTGACGACCCAGCCCGAGGAGCACTGCTCATTAAATTCACCGGCCTTGGGACCCTCCATGACTGACACGGCACATGACCTGCTTCTCCATCGTCTCTCAGCAAATGGCACCAGCCAGAATGGTGATGCGTACTTCCTTCTCCCCAGTGCCCACCTCTTCCGGCACCAAACCCCTGCCATGTCGCCCCTCCATCTTCTTAGCTACGCCCACCACCATGCCTCCAGTCCCCACTGGATTTTGCTTACCGGTAGGCGTTTCTTCCACGACCGCGTCCCTCTCACTTGGATGCCTCCTCTTCTCGGATGGGCCTCTTCTGCAGTGCCTCCCCTCTTGCAGGCTGTCACTTCTACAGACCGGGTAATATTCGCGCCACTAAGCGCCGTTGCCATCCCACGATGGGCCGGGTCTTTCTCCCTCCGGTCACTCACTATCATCTTGGGGCCTGCAGCGCCGTCCGCCATGCAACCGCTTTTCTTCAGACGCCCCATTTTCAGCATCAAGGGTCTCTTCTTTGTCTTCTTCGCCACTTTCACATGAGGCAATTGAAGCGCCCACCAGGGCCTGGGGTGACTTGTTAACGGGCGGCGGTTCTGGCTCTGGGGCGCCGCGGTGGCGTGGCCCGGCTTCGTTACCCCGACTGTGTTGTTTACTATAAAGGAAAGGGATGATCACAGTTTATTCGTGACGCCACCTGTGGTATGCGGCAAGTTAGGTGCCGCCGCTGCGAGAGGAGGTTCTCCAGGGCAGATGTTGGCGCAGCTTAGATGGTGTAGCTCTCCCCAGGTAGAGCTGGACCCAAGGGTGGATGGGGGTAGTAGTAATAGTCTATGATGACTGCACAGGTGAATAACGGAGTGACACAGGGATGCAGTCTCAAGGTTTTTACTCACTGTGTTATACACGCCAGTGACCACCTTTGGAGTGCCAGGATTTACCATGATGGGATCAAGCTAATTCCGGGTAGTTCGGAGGTCGAGTCTGGTGCACCTTTATTAAGTGTATCTTTCCTGGTCGTCTATGCGCTTGCTTCGCCCTCCTGCCTTGTGCCCTCACTCACTGAACCCTCTATCAGTGCCCGTGAACCCTGTGGGGTGGCGTGAGGCTTTATCCCTTGGTCCTTTTGGGTCACCTTCCAGTGAATTCGTGATGGTGGTAGCTTTGCTGCGTGCAGACACCTCAGCTGTGGGTTTTGCTAGCAGAGCCTGTAGGTTATACTCCTCTGGCAGCAGTTAGACTGCTCGCCAGACACTTCGATGAAAAGGGGAATTATTTACAGGGGAGAATGTTCGTGATGCCAGCTGCGGTGCGCAGTAATGAGGAGTACCGCCGCTACCGTATGGGAGTACCGGGGCAGATGGTGTGGGGCAGCCATGATGGAGGTTCCCTCCGCAGGTAGGGAGGCCCCGGGACTCAGGGTAGAGAAAAGGTAGGAGCAGTCTATGGGCCCTCTTGGTGTTGGATGGGGGGGAAGGTGCAAAGGAAGTCTATATTGATATAGGGCCGGCAGGGTGCTGGGGAGCCAGGGTACTCACTCAGGTGTGATGACGCATTCAGCAGACAGAGATGCTGAGGTAAACCAAGCCTCTGGGTATCGTTGCCCTCGGTGACAGCACGTCCATTGGTCCGTTTTAGTGATTCTGTGGTGGACTGGAGCCTTCCTCCATACACTGTGTACTCTGTGTGTCCCTGGCCCCATTGGCTTGAAACCTCCGGGTCCCATCCTTCTTTTTACTGGGGACCTGCTCTTAGCAGCTGGCACGTGGGATTTCTGTGGACTGCTCTGTGTGGGAAGTCCTATCCCTCCGTTGTGCTGACGCCGCTAATCTCTGAGCCATTGCAGATAACAAGTGAAGCTACTACCCACTGCAGGCTAATTGCCGGGTTGCGTGAAGCTACCTCCCGACTTAGGGGCCTGTCCCCCACTGTGTGCTCGGCCCCCAGACCGGTTACTGTGGATCCGGTGGCTGACGGTCCTCTTGACCCGTCCAGTCCTGTCATCCAATTCCCTGCGACTGGGTCTCCGTCTCCTCAGGCTCAGGCCACCGTCTGCGACCCAGCCAGACTCTCAGGGAGCGCTTACTCCCCAGGTCCTCTCTCTTTGACCGTTACTACCAACTGTCTAACTAACTCCTCCCACCAGCCTGTCTGACTCATAGTTGGTGGTTCCTGTCCCAGCTGGAACCACGCCTCCGGTTTGCCTGACAAGTGTAGTGTTTGGGTGACTAGGATTTGTGCTGTTGGTACAGAATCACTGTTGCGGACCCTGGAACCAAGAAGGGTGGGTACTGCACCAAGGACAGAGAGTGGTGCAGTTCCCTGTGACACCCTGGACTAGTTCAGGGGCGTCACATTCCCCCTTGGTTAAACGTAGCTCATCCCCGAGCTACAAAGCACCCAGAGTGTTTATTTTTGTCTGCAAAAAGTGAACATTTTAATAAAAAAACCTACGTAGCTATCCATCCCACACAAGGGAGGCACTTTGCTTGAACCCAATGTTTCACTTTCCCAGTCCTTCATCACACCCCCAAAGTTCCAAAAGGAGGCAAGCCACTGGTCCTGTTGTTGGCCAGACCTTGGCCATCTGCCTCCCAGGTCTCTCCTCCAGCTGTGTCCTCTCCTGTAAGTGGGGATACAGTCCGTGGGTATGAATGGGAAATAACTATTTAATTCTTCAGAGAATATGCATAAGCAATAGGTAAGAATTAACAAGTGTTGTGACAGAAATTACCCACTTATTAAAAATTTTTTCTTTTATTCATATGCATTTAAAAACCAAAACCAAAACATAACCAAATGTGGACTAAGAATCTTAAGGTAGCATACACAATACCATGAACCTCTTTTTATAATAATTTCTGAGACCCAAGTCAAACAACAGATATCTCGTCAGATTAGGAGGTATAGATGGAAGGGGCGGAATCGGGGTTAAGTATATTCCCTTTCCTCTCACCCTATTTCAATGTATCACTGCCTGGATTCAGTTGCTAAGTGCTTCCTATAATAGCAGTAAATCAGAAAGGGATCTTTATCATTGTATGCAGTTCCTTTTCTATGAGACATGATTTATGTGTTTATACAAATGTCTGCTATTTAGATTAGGATGTTCTTAAGTATATTAAATTGATAAGTGGTGGTGGTTATATATATATTTTGTCTATGAACCCTAAGTGATAATTTTATGTGTGACCCCGATGACATAACACGCATTTAGTGAGGGTCAGAGAATGGAGAGCCGCCGAGGAATGGGGGCATCGTTTACATTAGGATGTACTCCATTGACAGGCAGTGATACATACATGATAGATAGATAGATAGAATCATAGATAGATAGAGGGCTAGATAGATAGATATAATCATAGATAGATAGAATCATAGATAGATAGATAGAATCCTAGATAGATAGATAGAATCCTAGATAGATAGATAGATAGATAGAATCCTAGATAGATAGATAGATAGAATCATAGATAGATAGATAGATAGATAGATAGAATCATAGATAGATAGAATGATAGATAGATAGATAGATAGATAGATAGATAGATAGATAGATAGATAGATAGAATCATAGATAGATAGAATCATAGATCGATAGATAGAATCATAGATAGATAGTTAGATAGATAGATAGATAGATAGAATCATAGATAGAATGATAGATAGAGAGATAGATAGAATCATAGATAGATAGAATCATAGATAAATAGATAGATAGATAGAATCATAGATAGATAGAGGGATAGATAGACAGACAGATAGATAGAGGGATAGATATAGATAGATAAATAAATACTGTATCTCAATGTAGGTGAAGGAGTCAGATTCATTTGTTCCCATAAAACTACTATAAAGAAATGAGGAAAAAAATACAAATTTTTTTTTTTAGCTTCACCACCTTGGATTCAAACCAGCAATGTTCAAAACTTGTGTCCAGCAGCCTCCCAGCTTTCATAGCTGCTCTAGCTGTTGAGCCACTAGGATTGATGATGTCAGAGGGAGGATTTTACATAAATGAACCTACAATGCAGCCTCTTACACAGCAGATTACACAGGACACAGCTCCATTGTACACAGCAGTGTCTCTATCTCCTGTATTCTAGAAAGAGAGAAAAAGAGGATTTTTTTTTCTTCTAATAAAATTACTAAAAATAATAAAAAAAAAGAATAATGTAATTTTATTACACTTTTTTAAAAAATAATAAACATCACAAATCAGCAAATAACATGGACATATTTGGTGTCCCTGTAATCGTAATGACACAGCGATCAGGTTATTTATGGGGATCGGTAAATGGCGGGAAAAAAATGGCGCAATTTATTATTTTTCTTTATTAAAACCCATAAAAAATGTAATAAAAATGTATCACTGAGGCCGTGTTCACACATAGCGTAAATGCTGCATTTTTTCTGCAGGTGTCCACGCCACGAGTGCAATAACAATCTCCTCTGATTATTGAGTGTCTGCGGTATTTTTTAAGCATTGTCGCCTTATTTGATACATGTTTGTTCCAGATGTGAATCCTGAAGCTTATAAAGAAAAAAACACCAAATCCGCACAGTTCAGCGGCGTCTTTAGACACCAGGGGCGGAGATTTCATGACGTCTCATCCACTTTGCTTGGACAATTAGTCCATATTCCCATGTAGTGTAAATGCTGCATTTTTTTCTGCTGTTTTCTTGCACATTTATTCTGCTGTATTTAATTGTCCAAGTAAAGTGGATGTGATTCCACGAGAAGACGCCGCTGAATTCTGCGGTTTCGGGGGGGTTTCTCTGGAGGTTTCTATGTGGAGCTTAAAAAAATGCAGGAAAAAGCTTCTCAGTACAATAAAAACACTTAAAAACGCAGATTCACATCTGAACCAAAAACACATTAAATAATGGAGAAAAGGCAGAAAAATGCAGCAAAAATGGAAAAAACAGAGAAGATAGTTATTATGTAGTTTGGTGCAGACAGAAACAAAAAGAAACAGAATTTATGCAACGTGTGAACATGGATTTATAGGCACAAATAAGCAACATGTCATATAGTGACACATAGAAATATAAAAAATTCTGACTGCAATGAATATGAATGAACAGTCCGGGACATCTGCTGAATGACCCTTACTGCGAAATGGGTGTGGCTAGGGGCGTGGTCAAAATTTGCCCCCTTTGTCCCTCTTTCCTTTCTTGAAAAGTTGTGAGGTATGCTAGTGGTTACTGGCAAGTATCCGTTGCTGAGGAGGATCGTAAGAAGACCGCCTTTGCCACCGAATTTAACAGCATGCCATTAGGGCTGTGCAATGCACCTGGTACGTTTCAACGACTCATGGAGAGCTGTTTGGGCCATTGCAACTTCGAGACTGTCCTGCTGTACCTGGACGACGTAATTGTATATTCCAAGACCTATGAAGAGCATCTGAGACATCTGGCAGAAGTATTTGAAGCCCTCTCCAGGTATGGGATGAAACTAAAACCCTCCAAATGTCACCTGCTGAAGCCCAAAGTCCAATACCTGGGGCATGTCGTGAGTGCCGAAGGTGTGGCTTCGGGCCCTGAGAAAATCACGGCTATCCAGAACTGGCCCAGGCCTCAGAACATCAAAGAGGTGCACCAATTCCTTGGGATTGATGGGGTACTACCGGAGGTTTGTGAAAGGCTATACCAAGATGACATCCCCCTTGCAAGATCTCCTAGTCAGACAAACAAAGCACGGCAAGACTTCTGGCTCTCCATTCACATGGGGTGAGGAGCAGGAAAAGTCCTTTAAGTGGATGAAGTCAGCTTTGACAGGAGATGAGATTCTGGCATATCCTGACTATAACCTCCCATTTGTGCTGTGCACTGATGCCAGCAACGTGGGACTGGGAGCTGTTCTATCCCAGTTGCAGGATGGCAAGGAAAAGGTGATTGCATATGCCAGCAGGAAACTCCGTCCAACAGAAAGAAATCCTGAAAACTATAGTTCTTTCAAGCTGGAGTTCTTAGCACTTGTTTGGGCAGTGACAGAGAAGTTTAAGCATTACCTGGCTTCTGCAAAATTCACTGTGTATACAGACAACAACCCGTTGACACAACGAAGCTTGGAGCTTTGGAGCAGCGGTGGGTAGCCCGACTGGCAAATTACAATTTCACTATAAAGTACAACACTAACGCAGATGCATTGTCCAGGTTGCCCCAATTATGTGATGATGGGAGGGATGAAGATGACCTGGAGGAGATTGATACCTGCTTTCCATCGCCCTACTAATAGAGTGAAACCCCGATATTATAGTGATCAGCAAGAGGCGACCTTCAACCCATTGCCCCACCATGGTTGGCAAGAAGCCCAAGATAATGACCCTGCAATCAGATTGATAAAGGCTGATTCACACCTTGAACCAGATGCTCCAAAAGAAGCTAAGAAATTGTGGAAAGAAAGAAGTCGACTGTATTTCCATCGAGGCAAGTTGTGCAGAAGTCTCATTAATCCAAAAACGCATGAGAGAATATGCCAGATAGTGATGCCCACAGCATATGCACCAGTGGTCTTGGAGGCCTATCATGATAGAGCTGGGCACTTTGGTTGGAAGAAGTTGGAAATGTTGCTGAGAAGTCGCTTTTATTGGACTGGGATGAGAGACACCATAGAAGCTTGGTGCAGGAACTGTGGTCCGTGTACATTAAGGAGAAAAGATAGCACCAGTCAGCGAGCACCATTGCAACCAATAGTAAATACCCAGCCTCTAGAACTCATTGCTTTAGACCACGTCAAGCTCACACCAAGCAGGAATGGGTACACCTACGCACCCACCATAGTAGATCACTATTCAAGACTCCTGGTGGTGGTACCTGTCAAAGATCTAACTGCCAGCACTGCGGCGAAGGCTTTCCAGGCACACTTCTGCAGACCCCACGGTTACCCAGATCAAGTTCCTGCTTTTGAAGCAGAAATCTTCCAAGAATTTTGTAAATTGTATGGGTGCAAGAAGATACGCACTGCCCCCTACCACGCACAAACAAATGGAATGTGTGAGAAGATGAACCATGTAGTCATCAACCTGCTGAAAACTCTACCCCTTGAGAAGCAGAACCAATGGCCTGAAAAATTGCCAGATCTTGGGAACATGTACAATAGTATTCCTGTGAGTTCCACTAAATGCACACCCGGTTATCTCATGAGGGCTAAACCTGGGAGACTGCCAGTGGATCTGGAGATGGAAGTTGAGATGCCTGAAGTTTATTCCCCACATGGAGATTGGGATTCCAGACGCAGAACCCAGTACCGGCAAATTCAAGAGTATGTCAAGGAGAATCTGGACCAAAGTAGGGAGAAGCAAGAAAGGAGCTTTAATAAGCAAGCCCAAGCACCTCCATTTTCACTAGGAGAAGTGGTCTTAAAAAGAAAAAGAAAGATGCATAAACTGGACGACCAGTGGGAGAGAGAGCCATATGTGGTCAAGACTTCCAATTTCAACAACCAGAAGACCTGTCTTGTCAGCAAGGACCAAGGAAGAACCACAGCTGTAATTTCCCGTGACCACTTGAAAAAGTGCCCTGAACCCCTGAACATCCAGAAGGAAGAACAGCCCCAACCTCAAGTGACTGAGAAAAAGAAGAGAGTAATCCACACCATCCTAGGTGACTTCCCGGAAGTTTGGCCTATGCACAATGGAGCAGTGATTGCGCCTGTACTCACATTCCCACAACCCGCGTAAGAGCCAGAACCAAGGAGGCCTGAAACCATTGCACCTAGAGAAGTACCCATACCAGCACCACAAACACGTAGATTACCACCTACAACACCTAGCACCAGTAGTGGGGAACAGGTAGTAGCAGACACAACAGTACAAGGGCTAGAGGGAAGCCAGGGGCTGAGGAGGTCCATCCGTGTGAACTTTGGTCAGCCCCCACATAGATTCAGAGATGAGTAATGGTAGCGGAACTTGGCTACTCTCCCCTAATGTAAATAGTCTGAATATAGAGTAAAGTTAAAAATGTTAAGTATATTCTATTCTTTTAATTCTACTATTTTCCATGCTAATGATAGAGCCATGTAAGAAATGTTGATATAATCTGCTTAGAGTGTTGATAATAAGAATGTTGATTTTATTTTAATTACCTGGATTCATCACCTGATTGACGACCAATGATAAGTTTTTAATTTAAAATTGACCTTTGGCTACAGGTCTGGTGGTAGCCAGCAAGAACTGGTGCTATTGTAAATAGTTATTTCAGAAATTACCCACTTATTAAAATTTTTTTCTTTTATTCATATGCATTTAAAAACCAAAACAAAAACATAACCAAATGTGGACTAAAAATCTTAAGATAGCATACACAATACCATGAACCTCTTTTTATAATAATTTCTGAGACCCAAGTCAAACAACAGATATCTCGTCAGATTAGGAGGCTGGCACGTGGGATTTCTGTGGACTGCTCTGTGTGGGAAGTCCTATCCCTCCGTTGTGCTGACGCCGCTAATCTCTGAGCCATTGCAGATAACACGTGAAGCTACTACCCGCTGCAGGCTAATTGCCGGGTTGCGTGAAGCTACCTCCCGACTTAGGGGCCTGTCCCCCGCTGTGTGCTCGGCCTCCAGACCGGTTACTGTGGATCCGATGGCTGACGGTCCTCTTGACCCGTCCAGCCCTGTCCTCCAGTTCCCTGCGACTGGGTCTTTGTTTCCTGAGGCTCAGGCCACCGTCTGTGACCCAGCCAGACTCTCCTCAAGGAGCTCTTATGTGACACACTGGACTAGTCAGGTCATCCCAGGTAGCCCCATGCACACACACACACACACACACACACTTCCCTTAGAAAGGTGACAGCAGCCAACCTACATACTTTGTCACCACCCTCCGGGTTTGATGTCCACACCAGTGGGGGTGGAGCCAGGCGGTTGGCTTTGCCCACCGAGAAGTTCACAGGCCCGGAGGTGGGAAAACAGTTTAGTTTAGAGTTGAGTCTTGACAGAGAGTGAGGAGAGTCAAGTTCAAGGGCAGACCTGTGCCCAGGCCTGCCAGAGACTACACTTGTTGTCTGGGTTGGAGCCCAGGCACCACTGGCAAAGAGGCAGACGGTGGTGGCCGCCTGCAGGAGCTGGGATTACAGCCGGTGGAACCGTAGGGACCGGGGTCGGGCGGTGGACTGAACTTTAGGACCTTTCCCACATAAGACCCGACTGAAGACAACAGCCCAATCATTAGGGTAAAGCCACCGCCAAGGCATAGAGACCCAAGGGGCCAGCGTCTGCGGGCAAACAGGGCTCTCCCGACACCCTCAAGCCGGGGAGCAGACTACCGTTGCTTAGGCATAGGAGTCATAACATCTACATTAAAGAGGTGCAGGAGAAAGGCAGCAACCACCAACCTGTTAAGGGGAAGCTGCAGCCGGCTGCGGGCACCGTTCATCATCCTGTTTGGTTTACCAGAGACTCCAGTGTGTTGTATCATAGTGAGTACACCAGTGCCTTCGGGCCGCGCACCGCGCCGCACCACACCAGCACCCAGCACGCATCCATCCCCGCGCCTCAGCACCCCCCTCGGGCCCCGGGACCACCATCCCCCCTACCCACGGAGGGGGTCAACACCAAGCTGCGCAACATCATCCTGGGAGCCTAGTCAACGGCAGCGGTGGTGTCCATCCATTCACCACAACCCGTGGTGGCATCACGAACTTAAATCTCCTACAAACCACTGCGGCTCCGGCCATGGATCTCCCCACCAAAGTCCCTACGTGTAGCGCCAATCCCCCCTTTTCAGAGCGACGTGACCCCCCGTGTCCGTGGAAGAGCTCGAGCCACCCACCCACGAGCACGGATCCGAGCGGCTCGGCAGTCGGCCGAGCCCCGGGGCGGTACACTTACTCCCCAGGTCCTCTCTCTTTGACCGTTACTACCAACTGTCTAACTAACTACTCCCACCAGCCTGTCTGACTCATAGGTGGGCGGTTCCTTTCCCAGCTGGAACCACGTCCCAGGTTTGCCTGACAAGTGTAATGTTTGGGTGACTAGGATTTGTGCTGTTGGTACAGAATCACTGTTGCGGAGGAGGGTGGGCCCTGCACCAAGGACAGAGAGTGGTGCAGTTCCCTGTGACACCCTGGATTAGTTCAGGGCCATCACATTGTCCTTCCTCCTGTAGATTATGTGTGGAAACAAAGCAACGAGAGGTTAGCTCCCGTGGTCTCTAGGACCCATTCTATTGGTGCCCAGGCCGAGCAGTACCTGCTCTAGGCCACTGGTCATCGCTCCTCCACTACTCCTCCGACTGACTAACTAATTCCACTCTCCACTCTGTGTTCCCATTTTGTACTATGTGTTCCCACTCCTACAACTCCACCCCCCAGCCTAGCTTCGGGTATAATCACGCCCTCTGCCATGTCTGATGACGTGTTTCTGAGCCTGGGTATCATTTTTTTTTGTGAACTGGTGTTGATGTCCGCCTTACCCGAGATGGAATACCACACCTCTTGCTGAGGTGCAGTACCTCTGTGACAACTGAAGCCTCAGGGGCGCCACACAACTACCAAAACTAAGAAACCACCGGAGGCCCTGCTGAGGCTGGGGGTTGTAGTCTTGTCTCCTCTGACTGGTCCGCTTCATGAAAAGGGGAATATGACTGTGGGGGTGGTAGTAGGATACTGACTTTCATCTCTGTCTTCACATTCACTCTCAGCAACAGAGAGACAGACTCCAGTTTCTCTTTAAACCTTTTTGCTTTATTCTCTTTGCACATATCTTCCATTTCTAAGGCAGGGCACCTTTTCATCTCCAAGCATATCAGTTTCCTTGCTTAGGGGCCCGCTTGGCAGATCAGCAAGCAGCTCCTTTCTGTGAGAGGAGCTACGCTGTTCTGGCGCCGACCACGCAGCCGCTATATGACCTGATGCCGCCGCCGGTGCTGACACCGGGCCCCCCTGCCCTTTGTCAGCGGCGGCAGCAGCGGCACCGGGCACCCCCTCCCCCGTAATCACGCACAGCAGCAATGAAGCGTGGAGCGGCCCGTGCAGCTCCATGCTCCATCGTCCGCTCTCCGTGCCTGTACGGTGATGTCACTCCTGTACGACTGCTGTGCTGAGAGCACAGAGCAAAGGGTGGGAGGACGCTGACCGCAGCAGCGGGGGAATGGAGGAGAGTTGATGACAGAGCAGCAGGGGAACGGAGGAGAAAGGTAAGATCGTTTTCATTTTTTTCTTGTTCGTTTTTTTTTTTGTTTGTTCTTTTAAAAAAATCAGTGAGTACAGGGGGCCGTTGGGGTGGGGGGCTGCCAGCATTATACATGGAGCATGGGGGCTTCCAGCATTCCATTTTTGCAGGATGTGTGTGGACCTTTTGAATTCAGGTGGTTAAATGGTGAGCCTGTCATGTGTTATGTACTCATAGTGCTATCTGACCCGCCTGGACCTGGTGTTGTGCGTCATTTATAGGCCATTATTCAGACACTGTGCGTCTCGTGTATCCGTGCGAGATGCACCTATATAGTGCTGTTTTGCCCGTAGTAATTTCCCGTGACCACTTGAAAAAGTGCCCTGAACCCCTGAACATCCAGAAGGAAGAACAGCCCCAACCTCAAGTGACTGAGAAAAAGAAGAGAGTAATCCACACCATCCTAGGTGACTTCCCGGAAGTTTGGCCTATGCACAATGGAGCAGTGATTGCGCCTGTACTCACATTCCCACAACCCGCGTAAGAGCCAGAACCAAGGAGGCCTGAAACCATTGCACCTAGAGAAGTACCCATACCAGCACCACAAACACGTAGATTACCACCTACAACACCTAGCACCAGTAGTGGGGAACAGGTAGTAGCAGACACAACAGTACAAGGGCTAGAGGGAAGCCAGGGGCTGAGGAGGTCCATCCGTGTGAACTTTGGTCAGCCCCCACATAGATTCAGAGATGAGTAATGGTAGCGGAACTTGGCTACTCTCCCCTAATGTAAATAGTCTGAATATAGAGTAAAGTTAAAAATGTTAAGTATATTCTATTCTTTTAATTCTACTATTTTCCATGCTAATGATAGAGCCATGTAAGAAATGTTGATATAATCTGCTTAGAGTGTTGATAATAAGAATGTTGATTTTATTTTAATTACCTGGATTCATCACCTGATTGACGACCAATGATAAGTTTTTTATTTAAAATGGACCTTTGGCTAAAGGTCTGGTGGTAGCCAGCAAGAACTGGTGCTATTGTAAATAGTTATTTCAGAAATTACCCACTTATTAAAAAAATTTTCTTTTATTCATATGCATTTAAAAACCAAAACAAAAACATAACCAAATGTGGACTAAAAATCTTAAGGTAGCATACACAATACCATGAACCTCTTTTTATAATAATTTCTGAGACCCAAGTCAAACAACAGATATCTCGTCAGATTAGGAGGCTGGCACGTGGGATTTCTGTGGACTGCTCTGTGTGGGAAGTCCTATCCCTCCGTTGTGCTGACGCCGCTAATCTCTGAGCCATTGCAGATAACACGTGAAGCTACTACCCGCTGCAGGCTAATTGCCGGGTTGCGTGAAGCTACCTCCCGACTTAGGGGCCTGTCCCCCGCTGTGTGCTCGGCCTCCAGACCGGTTACTGTGGATCCGATGGCTGACGGTCCTCTTGACCCGTCCAGCCCTGTCCTCCAGTTCCCTGCGACTGGGTCTCTGTTTCCTGAGGCTCAGGCCACCGTCTGTGACCCAGCCAGACTCTCCTCAAGGAGCTCTTATGTGACACACTGGACTAGTCAGGTCATCCCAGGTAGTCCCATGCACACACACACACACACACACACACACACACACACACACACTTCCCTTAGAAAGGTGACAGCAGCCAACCTACATACTTTGTCACCACCCTCCGGGTTTGATGTCCACACCAGGGGGGGTGGAGCCAGGCGGTTGGCTTTGCCCACCGAGAAGTTCACAGGCCCGGAGGTGGGAAAACAGTTTAGTTTAGAGTTGAGTCTTGACAGAGAGTGAGGAGAGTCAAGTTCAAGGGCAGACCTGTGCCCAGGCCTGCCAGAGACTACACTTGTTGTCTGGGTTGGAGCCCAGGCACCACTGGCAAAGAGGCAGACGGTGGTGGCCGCCTGCAGGAGCTGGGATTACAGCCGGTGGAACCGTAGGGACCGGGGTCGGGCGGTGGCCTGCCGATACCGAACCGGGGAACCGATTGGAAACCGTCACACCAGGAGGGGTACTCAGACCCAGTACAAGGCCCAGAAACCAGTAGGCTAAATCGAATCAACTGATTGGGGACTGAACTTTAGGACCTTTCCCACATAAGACCCGACTGAAGACAACAGCCCAATCATTAGGGTAAAGCCACCGCCAAGGCATAGAGACCCAAGGGGCCAGCGTCTGCGGGCAAACAGGGCTCTCCCGACACCCTCAAGCCGGGGAGCAGACTACCGTTGCTTAGGCATAGGAGTCATAACATCTACATTAAAGAGGTGCAGGAGAAAGGCAGCAACCACCAACCTGTTAAGGGGAAGCTGCAGCCGGCTGCGGGCACCGTTCATCATCCTGTTTGGTTTACCAGAGACTCCAGTGTGTTGTATCATAGTGAGTACACCAGTGCCTTCGGGCCGCGCACCGCGCCGCACCACACCAGCACCCAGCACGCATCCATCCCCGCGCCTCAGCACCCCCCTCGGGCCCCGGGACCACCATCCCCCCTACCCACGGAGGGGGTCAACACCAAGCTGCGCAACATCATCCTGGGAGCCCAGTCAACGGCAGCGGTGGTGTCCATCCATTCACCACAACCCGTGGTGGCATCACGAACTTAAATCTCCTACAAACCACTGCGGCTCCGGCCATGGATCTCCCCACCAAAGTCCCTACGTGTAGCGCCAATCCCCCCTTTTCAGAGCGACGTGACCCCCCCGTGTCCGTGGAAGAGCTCGAGCCACCCACCCACGAGCACGGATCCGAGCGGCTCGGCAGTCGGCCGAGCCCCGGGGCGGTACACTTACTCCCCAGGTCCTCTCTCTTTGACCGTTACTACCAACTGTCTAACTAACTACTCCCACCAGCCTGTCTGACTCATAGGTGGGCGGTTCCTTTCCCAGCTGGAACCACGTCCCCGGTTTGCCTGACAAGTGTAATGTTTGGGTGACTAGGATTTGTGCTGTTGGTACAGAATCACTGTTGCGGAGGAGGGTGGGCCCTGCACCAAGGACAGAGAGTGGTGCAGTTCCCTGTGACACCCTGGATTAGTTCAGGGCCATCACATTGTCCTTCCTCCTGTAGATTATGTGTGGAAACAAAGCAACGAGAGGTTAGCTCCCGTGGTCTCTAGGACCCATTCTATTGGTGCCCAGGCTGAGCAGTACCTGCTCTAGGCCACTGGTCATCGCTCCTCCACTACTCCTCCGACTGACTAACTAATTCCACTCTCCACTCTGTGTTCCCATTTTGTACTATGTGTTCCCACTCCTACAACTCCACCCCCCAGCCTAGCTTCGGGTATAATCACGCCCTCTGCCATGTCTGATGACGTGTTTCTGAGCCTGGGTATCATTTTTTTTTGTGAACTGGTGTTGACGTCCGCCTTACCCGAGATGGAATACCACACCTCTTGCTGAGGTGCAGTACCTCTGTGACAACTGAAGCCTCAGGGGCGCCACACAACTACCAAAACTAAGAAACCACCGGAGGCCCTGCTGAGGCTGGGGGTTGTAGTCTTGTCTCCTCTGACTGGTCCGCTTCATGAAAAGGGGAATATGACTGTGGGGGTGGTAGTAGGATACTGACTTTCATCTCTGTCTTCACATTCACTCTCAGCAACAGAGAGACAGACTCCAGTTTCTCTTTAAACCTTTTTGCTTTATTCTCTTTGCACATATCTTCCATTTCTAAGGCAGGGCACCTTTTCATCTCCAAGCATATCAGTTTCCTTGCTTAGGGGCCCGCTTGGCAGATCAGCAAGCAGCTCCTTTCTGTGAGAGGAGCTACGCTGTTCTGGCGCCGACCACGCAGCCGCTATATGACCTGATGCCGCCGCCGGTGCTGACACCGGGCCCCCCTGCCCTTTGTCAGCGGCGGCAGCAGCGGCACCGGGCACCCCCTCCCCCGTAATCACGCACAGCAGCAATGAAGCGTGGAGCGGCCCGTGCAGCTCCATGCTCCATCATCCGCTCTCCGTGCCTGTACGGTGATGTCACTCCTGTACGACTGCTGTGCTGAGAGCACAGAGCAAAGGGTGGGAGGACGCTGACCGCAGCAGCGGGGGAATGGAGGAGAGTTGATGACAGAGCAGCAGGGGAACGGAGGAGAAAGGTAAGATCGTTTTCATTTTTTTCTTGTTCGTTTTTTTTTTTGTTTGTTCTTTTAAAAAAATCAATGAGTACAGGGGGCCGATGGGGTGGGGGGCTGGCAGCATTATACATGGAGCATGGGGGCTTCCAGCATTCCATTTTTGCAGGATGTGTGTGGACCTTTTGAATTCAGGTGGTTAAATGGTGAGCCTGTCATGTGTTATGTACTCATAGTGCTAACTGACCCACCTGGACCTGGTGTTGTGCGTCATTTATAGGCCATTATTCAGACACTGTGCGTCTCGTGTATCCGTGCGAGATGCACCTATATAGTGCTGTTTTGCCCGTAGTAATTTCCCGTGACCACTTGAAAAAGTGCCCTGAACCCCTGAACATCCAGAAGGAAGAACAGCCCCAACCTCAAGTGACTGAGAAAAAGAAGAGAGTAATCCACACCATCCTAGGTGACTTCCCGGAAGTTTGGCCTATGCACAATGGAGCAGTGATTGCGCCTGTACTCACATTCCCACAACCCGCGTAAGAGCCAGAACCAAGGAGGCCTGAAACCATTGCACCTAGAGAAGTACCCATACCAGCACCACAAACACGTAGATTACCACCTACAACACCTAGCACCAGTAGTGGGGAACAGGTAGTAGCAGACACAACAGTACAAGGGCTAGAGGGAAGCCAGGGGCTGAGGAGGTCCATCCGTGTGAACTTTGGTCAGCCCCCACATAGATTCAGAGATGAGTAATGGTAGCGGAACTTGGCTACTCTCCCCTAATGTAAATAGTCTGAATATAGAATAAAGTTAAAAATGTTAAGTATATTCTATTCTTTTAATTCTACTATTTTCCATGCTAATGATAGAGCCATGTAAGAAATGTTGATATAATCTGCTTAGAGTGTTGATAATAAGAATGTTGATTTTATTTTAATTACCTGGATTCATCACCTGATTGACGACCAATGATAAGTTTTTTATTTAAAATGGACCTTTGGCTACAGGTCTGGTGGTAGCCAGCAAGAACTGGTGCTATTGTAAATAGTTATTTCAGAAATTACCCACTTATTAAAAAATTTTTCTTTTATTCATATGCATTTAAAAACCAAAACAAAAACATAACCAAATGTGGACTAAAAATCTTAAGGTAGCATACACAATACCATGAACCTCTTTTTATAATAATTTCTGAGACCCAAGTCAAACAACAGATATCTCATCAGATTAGGAGGCTGGCACGTGGGATTTCTGTGGACTGCTCTGTGTGGGAAGTCCTATCCCTCCATTGTGCTGACGCCGCTAATCTCTGAGCCATTGCAGATAACACGTGAAGCTACTACCCGCTGCAGGCTAATTGCCGGGTTGCGTGAAGCTACCTCCCGACTTAGGGGCCTGTCCCCCGCTGTGTGCTCGGCCTCCAGACCGGTTACTGTGGATCCGATGGCTGACGGTCCTCTTGACCCGTCCAGCCCTGTCCTCCAGTTCCCTGCGACTGGGTCTCTGTTTCCTGAGGCTCAGGCCACCGTCTGTGACCCAGCCAGACTCTCCTCAAGGAGCTCTTATGTGACACACTGGACTAGTCAGGTCATCCCAGGTAGTCCCATGCACACACACACACACACACACACACTTCCCTTAGAAAGGTGACAGCAGCCAACCTACATACTTTGTCACCACCCTCCGGGTTTGATGTCCACACCAGGGGGGGTGGAGCCAGGAGGTTGGCTTTGCCCACCGAGAAGTTCACAGGCCCGGAGGTGGGAAAACAGTTTAGTTTAGAGTTGAGTCTTGACAGAGAGTGAGGAGAGTCAAGTTCAAGGGCAGACCTGTGCCCAGGCCTGCCAGAGACTACACTTGTTGTCTGGGTTGGAGCCCAGGCACCACTGGCAAAGAGGCAGACGGTGGTGGCCGCCTGCAGGAGCTGGGATTACAGCCGGTGGAACCGTAGGGACCGGGGTCGGGCGGTGGCCTGCCGATACCGAACCGGGGAACCGATTGGAAACCGTCACACCAGGAGGGGTACTCAGACCCAGTACAAGGCCCAGAAACCAGTAGGCTAAATCGAATCAACTGATTGAGGACTGAACTTTAGGACCTTTCCCACATAAGACCCGACTGAAGACAACAGCCCAATCATTAGGGTAAAGCCACCGCCAAGGCATAGAGACCCAAGGGGCCAGCGTCTGCGGGCAAACAGGGCTCTCCCGACACCCTCAAGCCGGGGAGCAGACTACCGTTGCTTAGGCATAGGAGTCATAACATCTACATTAAAGAGGTGCAGGAGAAAGGCAGCAACCACCAACCTGTTAAGGGGAAGCTGCAGCCGGCTGCGGGCACCATTCATCATCCTGTTTGGTTTACCAGAGACTCCAGTGTGTTGTATCATAGTGAGTACACCAGTGCCTTCGGGCCGCGCACTGCGCCGCACCACACCAGCACCCAGCACGCATCCATCCCCGCGCCTCAGCACCCCCCTCGGGCCCCGGGACCACCATCCCCCCTACCCACGGAGGGGGTCAACACCAAGCTGCGCAACATCATCCTGGGAGCCTAGTCAACGGCAGCGGTGGTGTCCATCCATTCACCACAACCCGTGGTGGCATCACGAACTTAAATCTCCTACAAACCACTGCGGCTCCGGCCATGGATCTCCCCACCAAAGTCCCTACGTGTAGCGCCAATCCCCCCTTTTCAGAGCGACGTGACCCCCCGTGTCCGTGGAAGAGCTCGAGCCACCCACCCACGAGCACGGATCCGAGCGGCTCGGCAGTCGGCCGAGCCCCGGGGCGGTACACTTACTCCCCAGGTCCTCTCTCTTTGACCGTTACTACCAACTGTCTAACTAACTACTCCCACCAGCCTGTCTGACTCATAGGTGGGCGGTTCCTTTCCCAGCTGGACCCACGTCCCCGGTTTGCCTGACAAGTGTAATGTTTGGGTGACTAGGATTTGTGCTGTTGGTACAGAATCACTGTTGCGGAGGAGGGTGGGCCCTGCACCAAGGACAGAGAGTGGTGCAGTTCCCTGTGACACCCTGGATTAGTTCAGGGCCATCACATTGTCCTTCCTCCTGTAGATTATGTGTGGAAACAAAGCAACGAGAGGTTAGCTCCCGTGGTCTCTAGGACCCATTCTATTGGTGCCCAGGCCGAGCAGTACCTGCTCTAGGCCACTGGTCATCGCTCCTCCACTACTCCTCCGACTGACTAACTAATTCCACTCTCCACTCTGTGTTCCCATTTTATACTATGTGTTCCCACTCCTACAACTCCACCCCCCAGCCTAGCTTCGGGTATAATCACGCCCTCTGCCATGTCTGATGACGTGTTTCTGAGCCTGGGTATCATTTTTTTTTGTGAACTGGTGTTGACGTCCGCCTTACCCGAGATGGAATACCACACCTCTTGCTGAGGTGCAGTACCTCTGTGACAACTGAAGCCTCAGGGGCGCCACACAACTACCAAAACTAAGAAACCACCGGAGGCCCTGCTGAGGCTGGGGGTTGTAGTCTTGTCTCCTCTGACTGGTCCGCTTCATGAAAAGGGGAATATGACTGTGGGGGTGGTAGTAGGATACTGACTTTCATCTCTGTCTTCACATTCACTCTCAGCAACAGAGAGACAGACTCCAGTTTCTCTTTAAACCTTTTTGCTTTATTCTCTTTGCACATATCTTCCATTTCTAAGGCAGGGCACCTTTTCATCTCCAAGCATATCAGTTTGCTTGCTTAGGGGCCCGCTTGGCAGATCAGCAAGCAGCTCCTTTCTGTGAGAGGAGCTACGCTGTTCTGGCGCCGACCACGCAGCCGCTATATGACCTGATGCCGCCGCCGGTGCTGACACCGGGCCCCCCTGCCCTTTGTCAGCGGCGGCAGCAGCGGCACCGGGCACCCCCTCCCCCGTAATCACGCACAGCAGCAATGAAGCGTGGAGCGGCCCGTGCAGCTCCATGCTCCATCATCCGCTCTCCGTGCCTGTACGGTGATGTCACTCCTGTACGACTGCTGTGCTGAGAGCACAGAGCAAAGGGTGGGAGGACGCTGACCGCAGCAGCGGGGGAATGGAGGAGAGTTGATGACAGAGCAGCAGGGGAACGGAGGAGAAAGGTAAGATCGTTTTCATTTTTTTCTTGTTCGGTTTTTTTTTTGTTTGTTCTTTTAAAAAAATCAGTGAGTACAGGGGGCCGATGGGGTGGGGGGCTGCCAGCATTATACATGGAGCATGGGGGCTTCCAGCATTCCATTTTTGCAGGATGTGTGTGGACCTTTTGAATTCAGGTGGTTAAATGGTGAGCCTGTCATGTGTTATGTACTCATAGTGCTAACTGACCCGCCTGGACCTGGTGTTGTGCGTCATTTATAGGCCATTATTCAGACACTGTGCGTCTCGTGTATCCGTGCGAGATGCACCTATATAGTGCTGTTTTGCCCGTAGTAATTTCCCGTGACCACTTGAAAAAGTGCCCTGAACCCCTGAACATCCAGAAGGAAGAACAGCCCCAACCTCAAGTGACTGAGAAAAAGAAGAGAGTAATCCACACCATCCTAGGTGACTTCCCGGAAGTTTGGCCTATGCACAATGGAGCAGTGATTGCGCCTGTACTCACATTCCCACAACCCGCGTAAGAGCCAGAACCAAGGAGGCCTGAAACCATTGCACCTAGAGAAGTACCCATACCAGCACCACAAACACGTAGATTACCACCTACAACACCTAGCACCAGTAGTGGGGAACAGGTAGTAGCAGACACAACAGTACAAGGGCTAGAGGGAAGCCAGGGGCTGAGGAGGTCCATCCGTGTGAACTTTGGTCAGCCCCCACATAGATTCAGAGATGAGTAATGGTAGCGGAACTTGGCTACTCTCCCCTAATGTAAATAGTCTGAATATAGAGTAAAGTTAAAAATGTTAAGCATATTCTATTCTTTTAATTCTACTATTTTCCATGCTAATGATAGAGCCATGTAAGAAATGTTGATATAATCTGCTTAGAGTGTTGATAATAAGAATGTTGATTTTATTTTAATTACCTGGATTCATCACCTGATTGACGACCAATGATAAGTTTTTTATTTAAAATGGACCTTTGGCTACAGGTCTGGTGGTAGCCAGCAAGAACTGGTGCTATTGTAAATAGTTATTTCAGAAATTACCCACTTATTAAAAAAATTTTCTTTTATTCATATGCATTTAAAAACCAAAACAAAAACATAACCAAATGTGGACTAAAAATCTTAAGGTAGCATACACAATACCATGAACCTCTTTTTATAATAATTTCTGAGACCCAAGTCAAACAACAGATATCTCGTCAGATTAGGAGGCTGGCACGTGGGATTTCTGTGGACTGCTCTGTGTGGGAAGTCCTATCCCTCCGTTGTGCTGACGCCGCTAATCTCTGAGCCATTGCAGATAACACGTGAAGCTACTACCCGCTGCAGGGTAATTGCCGGGTTGCGTGAAGCTACCTCCCGACTTAGGGGCCTGTCCCCCGCTGTGTGCTCGGCCTCCAGACCGGTTACTGTGGATCCGATGGCTGACGGTCCTCTTGACCCGTCCAGCCCTGTCCTCCAGTTCCCTGCGACTGGGTCTCTGTTTCCTGAGGCTCAGGCCACCGTCTGTGACCCAGCCAGACTCTCCTCAAGGAGCTCTTATGTGACACACTGGACTAGTCAGGTCATCCCAGGTAGTCCCATGCACACACACACACACACACACACACACACACACACACACTTCCCTTAGAAAGGTGACAGCAGCCAACCTACATACTTTGTCACCACCCTCCGGGTTTGATGTCCACACCAGGGGGGGTGGAGCCAGGCGGTTGGCTTTGCCCACCGAGAAGTTCACAGGCCCGGAGGTGGGAAAACAGTTTAGTTTAGAGTTGAGTCTTGACAGAGAGTGAGGAGAGTCAAGTTCAAGGGCAGACCTGTGCCCAGGCCTGCCAGAGACTACACTTGTTGTCTGGGTTGGAGCCCAGGCACCACTGGCAAAGAGGCAGACGGTGGTGGCCGCCTGCAGGAGCTGGGATTACAGCCGGTGGAACCGTAGGGACCGGGGTCGGGCGGTGGCCTGCCGATACCGAACCGGGGAACCGATTGGAAACCGTCACACCAGGAGGGGTACTCAGACCCAGTACAAGGCCCAGAAACCAGTAGGCTAAATCGAATCAACTGATTGAGGACTGAACTTTAGGACCTTTCCCACATAAGACCCGACTGAAGACAACAGCCCAATCATTAGGGTAAAGCCACCGCCAGGCATAGAGTCCCAAGGGGCCAGCGTCTGCGGGCAAACAGGACACCCTCAAGCCGGGGAGCAGACTACCGTTGCTTAGGCATAGGAGTCATAACATCTACATTAAAGAGGTGCAGGAGAAAGGCAGCAACCACCAACCTGTTAAGGGGAAGCTGCAGCCGGCTGCGGGCACCGTTCATCATCCTGTTTGGTTTACCAGAGACTCCAGTGTGTTGTATCATAGTGAGTACACCAGTGCCTTCGGGCCGCGCACCGCGCCGCACCACACCAGCACCCAGCACGCATCCATCCCCGCGCCTCAGCACCCCCCTCGGGCCCCGGGACCACCATCCCCCCTACCCACGGAGGGGGTCAACACCAAGCTGCGCAACATCATCCTGGGAGCCCAGTCAACGGCAGCGGTGGTGTCCATCCATTCACCACAACCCATGGTGGCATCACGAACTTAAATCTCCTACAAACCACTGCGGCTCCGGCCATGGATCTCCCCACCAAAGTCCCTACGTGTAGCGCCAATCCCCCCTTTTCAGAGCGACGTGACCCCCCCGTGTCCGTGGAAGAGCTCGAGCCACCCACCCACGAGCACGGATCCGAGCGGCTCGGCAGTCGGCCGAGCCCCGGGGCGGTACACTTACTCCCCAGGTCCTCTCTCTTTGACCGTTACTACCAACTGTCTAACTAACTACTCCCACCAGCCTGTCTGACTCATAGGTGGGCGGTTCCTTTCCCAGCTGGAACCACGTCCCCGGTTTGCCTGACAAGTGTAATGTTTGGGTGACTAGGATTTGTGCTGTTGGTACAGAATCACTGTTGCGGAGGAGGGTGGGCCCTGCACCAAGGACAGAGAGTGGTGCAGTTCCCTGTGACACCCTGGATTAGTTCAGGGCCATCACATTGTCCTTCCTCCTGTAGATTATGTGTGGAAACAAAGCAACGAGAGGTTAGCTCCCGTGGTCTCTAGGACCCATTCTATTGGTGCCCAGGCCGAGCAGTACCTGCTCTAGGCCACTGGTCATCGCTCCTCCACTACTCCTCCGACTGACTAACTAATTCCACTCTCCACTCTGTGTTCCCATTTTGTACCATGTGTTCCCACTCCTACAACTCCACCCCCCAGCCTAGCTTCGGGTATAATCACGCCCTCTGCCATGTCTGATGACGTGTTTCTGAGCCTGGGTATCATTTTTTTTTGTGAACTGGTGTTGACGTCCGCCTTACCCGAGATGGAATACCACACCTCTTGCTGAGGTGCAGTACCTCTGTGACAACTGAAGCCTCAGGGGCGCCACACAACTACCAAAACTAAGAAACCACCGGAGGCCCTGCTGAGGCTGGGGGTTGTAGTCTTGTCTCCTCTGACTGGTCCGCTTCATGAAAAGGGGAATATGACTGTGGGGGTGGTAGTAGGATACTGACTTTCATCTCTGTCTTCACATTCACTCTCAGCAACAGAGAGACAGACTCCAGTTTCTCTTTAAACCTTTTTGCTTTATTCTCTTTGCACATATCTTCCATTTCTAAGGCAGGGCACCTTTTCATCTCCAAGCATATCAGTTTCCTTGCTTAGGGGCCCGCTTGGCAGATCAGCAAGCAGCTCCTTTCTGTGAGAGGAGCTACGCTGTTCTGGCGCCGACCACACAGCCGCTATATGACCTGATGCCGCCGCCAGTGCTGACACCGGGCCCCCCTGCCCTTTGTCAGCGGCGGCAGCAGCGGCACCGGGCACCCCCTCCCCCGTAATCACGCACAGCAGCAATGAAGCGTGGAGCGGCCCGTGCAGCTCCATGCTCCATCATCCGCTCTCCGTGCCTGTACGGTGATGTCACTCCTGTACGACTGCTGTGCTGAGAGCACAGAGCAAAGGGTGGGAGGACGCTGACCGCAGCAGCGGGGGAATGGAGGAGAGTTGATGACAGAGCAGCAGGGGAACGGAGGAGAAAGGTAAGATCGTTTTCATTTTTTTCTTGTTCGTTTTTTTTTTTGTTTGTTCTTTTAAAAAAATCAGTGAGTACAGGGGGCCGATGGGGTGGGGGGCTGCCAGCATTATACATGGAGCATGGGGGCTTCCAGCATTCCATTTTTGCAGGATGTGTGTGGACCTTTTGAATTCAGGTGGTTAAATGGTGAGCCTGTCATGTGTTATGTACTCATAGTGCTAACTGACCCGCCTGGACCTGGTGTTGTGCGTCATTTATAGGCCATTATTCAGACACTGTGCGTCTCGTGTATCCGTGCGAGATGCACCTATATAGTGCTGTTTTGCCCGCCTGACCTGGGTTTCTGGCGTCATTTATAGGTCACAGTTCAGACACTGCATTTCACTCATTATATGATGGGCTCCCAGTGCAAGCCTTATTAGTGTGCATGTCTTATGCTAAGCAGCCGCCCCTCCCCCCTAGTGTGGAGGTTGAGTGGCTGTGACATCAGCATCTTGCACCTCGGCTGCAGCCATCTTTATGAGGAAGACTCACCACATTCTGTGTGTGCACATATCATTTGTCTTGGCTCCTTTTTGGGGCTTCCAGCATTATACATGGAGCATGGGGGGCTGCCAGCATTATACATGGAGCATAGGGGGCTGCCAGCTTTATGCATGGAGCATGGGGGGCTACCAGCATTATGCATGGGGGGCTGCCAGCATTATCCATGGGGGCCTGCCATCATTATACATGGAGCATGGGGGTCTGCTAGCATTATGCATGGGGGGCTGCCAGCATTATACATAGAGAATGGGGGGCTGCCACCATTATACATGGAGAATGGGGGGCTGCCACCATTATACATGGAGAATGGGGGGATGCCACGATTATACATGGAGAATGGGGGGCTGCCACCATTATACATGGAGAATGGGGGGCTGCCACCATTATACATGGAGAATGGGGGGCTGCCACCATTATACATGGAGAATGGGGGGCTGCCAGCATTATACATGGAGAATGGGGGGCTGCCAGCATTATAAATGAGCATGGGGGGCTGCCAGCATTATACATGGGAGCACTAGGAAATGGAGGGTGGAAATAGGGTGGTAGGGAACTAGTATCAGCATATCATGGGAAGGAAAGAGAATGAGTGCATATGGTGACCAAACTATAAAAGAATAAAGTGTTAGAAAAATTAGACCAGGTATACTACCTGCCAGATATAGTTCTGAATCCCACAAAAAAGGAGCTAGAAATTAAAGATATATGTATGTATATGTAAGATATAATATAATTAAAGAGATATGAAATAATTGGGAAAAGATATGAAAATTCGTACTTGTTTTCAATATAGATTGAAGCGGTTACCTGTGGCTATGGGATAACTGGAGGATTATATGAATATTGTGCCCTGGATGCCTGGGGCATGTAATCTGTGTACAAGACAATAAAGATGAAAGTCAGCGCAGCTCAATGAAAGGAAAAGGTCTGGAGGATGTTGTGACGGGGTGTACATCAGAGCAAAGAGAGACAACAGGCCGAGGATGATCCAACAGGTTTACTAACAGGAATACAGGAACAGCACACGACAAGTCCAAATAAAACAGATTCGGGGGCACCTCCCGATAATCCAAAGTGCCAGATCACGACGAAATAGTCCTCTTCAGAGTCCCAGAAATCCCACACAATCCACTGGACGGCGAGATCTGTCCGCAGAATCAGATCTCGCTCCCTTCCTCTTCAAAACTCAGCTCTCAACCGCATTTAGAAACAGGAGTGAATTGTCTGAGCTCGTGGGCCCGCCCCTCAAGGGTAGGGGTCTATGCAATGGTTGGGCCCACTAGAAGATTCTAGAAGGTTGGCTCCGAGATGTCTACAGGTTTGTGTAGTTGGCGTTATCCACTGCTTACGAAACAATGAGAAGTTCCCCTGGCTGTGTGGACAAGAGATAATTGCATTATGGGCCCAGAGACACAGGAGATGGGGGGAAGGTATATTACAGCAAATACAGTGAGAAGGTAAAATACATCATGACAATTCCTTCCCCTCCCAACTTGTGTACGTACTAGGGACCTCTACAGGTCACTGGTTAAGTACACGCAGGCATGGCTGACAGGACTCAAGGCTCCTCTTGCCTGTCAGTCCATCTGCATTTTGGTGTTGGCTGCCCCTTCTATATTGTATGGTAAAGTTATAGGGCTGCAGAGCCAGGCTCCATCGCAGTAATCGTCCATTGTCCCCAGAGACTCTGTTCAGCCAGGTGAGGGGATTGTGCTCAGTAACCACAGTGAATTCCCGTCCATACAGATATGGCCGTAGTTTCTTAAGGGCCCACACTACAGCCAGACATTCTTTTTCAACAGTTGCACAGGCCACTTCTCGGTCCAGCAGTTTCCTGCTGAGGTAGGCAATGGGGTGTTCATCCCCAGCTGCATTCACCTGGCTGAGGACAGCTCCCAGTCCATAAGCAGAAGCGTCCGTTTGCACAATAAATCTCCGCTTGTAGTCTAGAGCAGCCAGGACAGGATCGCAGACCAGAGCGTCTTTCAGCCGGTTAAAAGCCTCATCACAGGCTGGAGTCCAGATCACCAGCCGGGGCATTGTTTTCTTGGTCAGGTCGGTAAGAGGCTTGGCCACAGTACTGAAATGAGAAACAAATTTTCGGTAATAACTGGCAGTGCCCAGAAAAGCCATAACTTGTTTCTTAGTTTGGGGTACAGGCCAGTCTCTAATAGCCTGGATTTTGGCAGGCTCAGGACGGAGCTTCCCTCCTCCCACTCTATGCCCTAGGTACTGGACTTCCCCCATCCCCAATTGGCATTTATCGGGTCGAATAGTTAGGCTGGCTGCAAGAATCAGGTCCAAAATAATGGCTACTTGATTCAGATGTTCCTCCCATGTGTGGCTGAAGACGGTGATATCATCCAAGTAGGCACAAGTAAAGTCACCATATCCCCGGAGGATCTGATCCACCATTCTCTGGAAGGTGGCCGGGGCATTTTTCATTCCAAAAGGCATGCTTAGAAATTCATACAGACCAAAGGGGGTTATAAAAGCGGACCGTTCTCTCCCTTCATCCGTTAGAGGGATCTGCCAGTATCCCTTACTGAGATCCAAGGTAGTGACATATCGGGACCCAGCCAGTCGGTCTAGAAGTTCGTCAATACGAGGCATTGGGTAAGGATCGCTGACGGTATGGTCGTTTAGTCGCCGATAGTCCACACAAAATCGAGTACTCCCATCCTTCTTGGGTACTAACACCACAGGGGAGGCCCAAGGGCTATGGGAGGCCTGGATTACCCCAAGCTGTAACATCTCCTCCAGTTCGTGCTGCATGGTGTTTCGAACTGATTCAGGTACCCGGTAAGGAGCCAGTTGTATGGGACGGATGCCCTGAGTGTCCACATGATGTTGGGTGACGGTGGTTCGACCTGGTTGGGATGAGAAAGCAGCCCGCCTCTGTTGAAGCACTTCCAGCATCTGGATTTTCTGTAAGGAGTCCAGGTAATCTCCCAGGGGAACCTGTTCCACAGTGGATGGGGCTCTCGCTGCTTCCACGAGATCAGGTAGAGAGTCCTCATCCTCTTGATCATCTTCTGAAGCCAACCGACAGCTTGCTATCATTGGAATGTTCCGGTCATGGTACTCCTTAATCATATTCACATGGACAGTCTTTTGCCTTAGCCCCTGATCATCTAAAGCAAGAAGGTAATTGGTATCATTCAGTTTTCTGAGAACCCGGATGGGACCCTCCCATGTGGTCTGCAGTTTATTCTGCCGATGGGGAACAATCATTAAGACTTGTTGTCCTTCTACAAACTCCCGATAGCGTGCTTTACGGTCATACCATGTCTTCTGTCTGGTTTGAGCCATACGCAAATGACTCTGGGCAAAACTAGCAAGTTGGGCCAGGGTTTCTCGCAGCTTTAGGACATAAGGGACAACAGGGGTTCCTGTATCTTCAACTTGCCCCTCCCAGTATTCCTTGAGCAGGGTTAAGGGTCCTCGGACCTTTCTTCCATAGAGTAGTTCAAAGGGGGAGAACCCAGTGGACTCCTCGGGAATTTCCCGATAGGCAAACAAGAGATGGGGTAGGTACTTCTCCCAGTCTGAATCTCGGTCCGTGAAGGCCCTCAGCATATTCTTCAGAGTGCCGTTGAATCGTTCACAAAGTCCATTTGTTTGGGGATGATACGTGGTCGTTCGGATCGCTCGTACTCCACAGGTGCGCCACAGACACTGGACCAACTCTGACATAAACTGGGAGCCTTGGTCCGACAAGATCTCACTGGGGAATCCTACTCTGGTAAAAATAATAACCAAGGCCTCAGCCACCTTGGCTGCATAGATACTTGACAAGGCCACGGCTTCTGGATATCGGGTGGCATAGTCCACAACAGTGAGAATGTACTGCTTTCCAGATTTACTTGGTTTAGCCAGAGGTCCAATGATATCAACAGCTACTCTTTGAAAGGGTTCTTCTATTATAGGGAGCGGTTGCAGGGGTGCCTTTGGGTGATCACCGGGTTGCCCTCTACGCTGACATATGTCACAAGTTCGGCAGAAATGCGCCACTGCTTGGGAAATCCCCGGCCAATAAAAAGTTTGAGTCAATCGTCTCTCGGTGCGGGTTTTGCCTTGATGGCCAGCCGTAGGAATGTCATGAGCCAGGTGTAATAGGGGAATTCTGTACTTCTGAGGAACAATCAGCTGTTTGCTATAAGTCCAGGGCTTATCTAGGGAGTTGGCATTGGCAACCCGATACAGAAGTCCATTTTCTCTGATAATTCTTTCTCCGTTCTCCCCTAGCTGCCCTATTTCAGCTCGGGCTCTAAAACTAGCAAGGGTGGGGTCAGTCTCTACTTCTTGTCTAAACTGAACTTTATCCCAAGTAACATTCATAATATCCCCACAAGAAGAATCACTCACCGGCTGTAATGGCAGTTCTGGTGGCCTCATTTCCATGGATGGGTTGTACACGTCCACATGGGCTGCTCTCTTGGCTTGACTTCTGGTTACCGCACTGACAAAGTGGCAATGAAGATTCCCCACATCATTTCCTAGAAGAACGTCTGCAGGGAGGCCGCTCATCACACTGACCACACATTGTTTTGCCCCAAAGCCATAATCCAGGGTCACACTCGCTCTTGGAATATATCTCTGGGTACCTCTTGCCAGTTCAATGGCAATTCCTGGTCCCTTTTGAATTGCTTGTGGTTGAATTACTCGGGGATCGGCTATGTTGAGGAAAGCCCCAGTGTCACGGAAGCCAACAACTTTTTGGCCATCCAGCACGACCTCCTGTAGATGTTTGTCCTGAAGATCAGAAGAACAGGTGGCTGGAGCTCGCACCCCATAGACTCCGGGTAGGGGAGCCAGGATATCTGAGTCACTTGGCAAGTCATCAGGCACAGAATCCAGCTCTTCTCCTGGTGAAGGTGTCTGTAGATAATGAACAGGCAAAGGCGGTCTGTAGCTGTTCTGTCTCCGAACACCTGGACATTGGAATTGCATGTGCCCAGGCTGCCCACACCCATAACATCTGCGCTCTGGGATTCTTCCTCCACGTCGTATTCCCAAAGGTGGAGCATGAGTAATGCGAGGCACAGTCACACGAAGGTCCCCATGAGTTGACGGTCTAGGGTGATGGTGAACATTGGGGCCAGAAGGACCAGGGGCCGCCAGCGTTGGGGGGGTTGGTGGTTTTTTTCTCACTGGGTAGTAGTTTTTTCCACTGAGGCTTGATGGTGAGAGCCTCATCAGCTAGAGCTGCAGCTTCCTCCCCAGTGGCTGGTCTCCTTTCACGCACCCATTCCCGGATCTCAGCGGGGCACTTGAAGTAAAACTGCTCTTTTAGGAGGACCTGGAGGACGGTCTCCAAGGTTAAGGCCTCCTCTGCCTCCAGCCAATGATGCCACAGATGTTTAAGTTTGTGGGCATACATCTTGAAGGACACGTCCTCATCACATGCTAAAGTACGGAACTGAGTCCTGTAAGTGTCTGGCATTACAGCATAATGTTCTAGAATAGTCTGTTTAATATCCGCATACTCACAGTTCCACCGAGGGTCCATAGCTCTATAGGCTGCAGCAGCTCCACCCTCTAAGAGCCCAACCAGATGCCGGACGCGCTCCCTTTCTGGGACTTCCATTAATTGACACTGATGCTCAAAGTCCTGGAAGAAGCCCTCAATGTCACCAGCAGCCTCATTAAACTGCTTGAAGTCTTTGCGGGACACCCTGGGAAGTTCCCTCATGATGGGTGCTGGGGTTACAGTCTGTCTGGAACCTCTCGCGGCTTCCACAGCGAGCTGCTTATCCAGCAGTGCCATCTCCTCCATCCTGCGCTCCTTATCTTTAGATCCACGCATGACCTCCATCTTATATTCTATGGTGGTCTCCTCTCCCAGCAAGGCCATCTCCTCCTCGTACCACACAACCCATTGACTTTTTTGGGTATTTACCTCCGGCTCCCGTCTTTGCTCCCCTTGCTGTGGAAATTGTTCCTCGGTGCCATCTTGCAGGCAAGCGTTTTCCAATGCCTCAATTAGTTGCTCCTTAGAGAGTCCTTTGTAGCCGACACCTAATTCACGGGCCTTTGTTTGTAGGCTCACCACAGTCCAGTTCCTGTATCCTGAGGTTCTGGTTTCAGACGTTGATTGGCCGTTGTCCTCCATTTCTTCTGCTCTGATCCCGCTGCTGCCACCAGTTTGTGACGGGGTGTACATCAGAGCAAAGAGAGACAACAGGCCAAGGATGATCCAACAGGTTTACTAACAGGAATACAGGAACAGCACACGACAAGTCCAAATAAAACAGATTCGGGGGCATCTCCCGATAATCCAAAGTGCCAGATCACGACGAAATAGTCCTCTTCAGAGTCCCATAAATCCCACACAATCCACTGGACGGCGAGATCTGTCCGCAGAATCAGATCTCGCTCCCTTCCTCTTCAAAACTCAGCTCCCAACTGCATTTAGAAACAGGAGTGAATTGTCTGAGCTCGTGGGCCCGCCCCTCAAGGGTAGGGGTCTATGCAATGGTTGGGCCCACTAGAAGATTCTAGAAGGTTGGCTCCGAGATGTCTACAGGTTTGTGTAGTTGGCGTTATCCACTGCTTACAAAACAATGAGAAGTTCCCCTGGCTGTGTGGACAAGAGATAATTGCATTATGGGCCCAGAGACACAGGAGATGGGGGGAAGGTATATTACAGCAAATACAGTGAGAAGGTAAAATACATCATGACAGATGTGTTCTTACCTGGGCCTATGTGAACGCCGGCGCTCCCGTGCCTTGGCTATGTGGAAAGGCTGCTCTCAGCTGTGCCTCAGTGCTTTAAATGTGGTAGGAGCTGGGAGGGGAGATGACGAAACTTATATCTTTCATTTCTAGCTCCTTTTTGTGGGATTCAGAACTATATCTGGCAGGTAGTATACCTGGTCTAATTTTTCTAACACTTTATTCTTTTAGTTTGGTCACCATATGCACTCATTCTCTTTCCTTCCCATGATATGCTGATACCAGTTCCCTACCCCCCTATTTCCACTCTCCATTTCCTATTGCTCTCATTTTAAATTTCTGCTGACTCGCCATTGACAATTGTTAGGCTATGTGCGCTCTGCACCGCACCTAAAAGGTGCGCTTCATAGCGCAGCTGAAAAGCTCCGTTCTCAAGCGCATGGTGCTGGCATAGAACGTGCGCTCTGCCTGCAGCTCCTGCCATAGACAGAGCAGGGGCTGCTGGCAAAGCGCACGGAAGAAGTGACATGTCACTTCTTAGAACACGCGCTTCGGGCAGCAGCCGAAGCGCTGCGCTCTAAGATGCCACGGCCCCTGCACAATCTCCATACTACAAAGCGCAGCGTAACTGCATGAATTACGCACATGTGCGCACATAGCCTTATTGTTAACCCTTGACATGATCTACTCGTTGAAAATATTTGCAATTCTTTCCCCCAACAGTTATGTCTTTGTTCACTATTGTATTACTGTAAAAAACATTGTCTGAACAAACTTTGTAACCTTTATATTTCTTGTTATTTTGTATTCTATTTTTCACAGCAAACTCTGTGAATAAAGCCCACTTTACACGTTGCAATTAGTTGTACAAGCGCATTTGCGATGTGACACGCCCAGGTTGCATATGCGATTGAATGAGATTGCACGTAGGTCGTTCATTTGCTGTCACACGTGTGTTAGTAGTCTATGTTAAATTGATCAATTTTGTGTGCGATCCTTTAGATCATGTGTTCTGTGACGTATGCATTGGGAACCTTTTTTTTTTTTTTTTTTTTTTAATTGACTTGCCAAGCGTGTGTAATGTGTAGGGATGCGTTTTTACTATGTCATCTGCCATTCAGCTCTGCTACATGGCCGCTGACAGCAGACAGACAGCCATGCAGCAGAGCTGAATGGCAGATGACAGCAGACACAGACAGAGCCGCACTGTCAGAATGAACTCAGGTGAACTTCACCCGACTTCATGGTCATGCTGCGGCTCTGTCTGTGTCGCGCCCTGATTAGCGGTCACCTGTGAAGGGCTCACCGGCGACCGCTAATCTCCTAAGTGACTGAAGTTAGCATCCCTCTCTCATACTCACCAATCCCCGATCCCCGATCCCCGGCACTGCACGGCGTTCACACTGCTCCGGCGGCTTTTACTGTTTTGAAAAAGCCGGCCGCCCATTAAACAATCTCGTATTCCCTGCTTTCCCCGCCCACCGGCGCCTATGATTGGTTACAGTGAGACACGCCCCCACGCTGAGTGACAGGTGTCACACTGCACCCAATCACAGAAGCCGGTGGGCGTGTCTATACTGTGTAGTGAAATAAATAATTAAATAATTTAAAAAAACGGCGTGCGGTCCCCCCCAATTTTAAAACCAGCCAGATAAAGCCATACGGCTGAAGGCTGGTATTCTCAGGATGGGGAGCTCCACGTTATGGGGAGCCCCCCAGCCTAAAAATATCAGCCAACAGCCGCCCAGAATTGCCGCATACATTAGATGCGACAGTTCTGGGACTGTACCCGGCTCTTCCCAATTTGCCCTGGTGCGTTGGCAAATCGGGGTAATAAGGAGTTATTGGCAGCCCATAGCTGCCAATAAGTCCTAGATTAATCATGTCAGGCGTCTATGAGACACCTTCCATGATTAATCTGTAAATTACAGTAAATAAACACACACACCCAAAAAAATCCTTTATTAGAAATAAAAAACACACACATATACCCTGGTTCACCACTTTAATCAGCCCCAAAAAGCCCTCCATATCCGGCGTAATCCAGGATGGTCCAGCGTCGCTTCCAGCGCTGCTGCATGGAGGTGACCGGAGCTGCAGCAGACACCGCCGCTCCTGTCACCTCCACGCAGCTAATGAAGACAGCTGTGCGATCAGCTGGGCTGTCAGTGAGGTTACCCGCTGTCACTGGATCCAGCGGTGGCCGCGGGTAACCTCAGTGACAGCTCAGCTGATCGCGCTACTCACCTCAGTTGCTGCGTGGAGGTGATAAGAGCGGCGGTGAGTAGCGCGATCAGCTGAGCTGTCACTGAGGTTACCCGCGGCCACCGCTGGATCCAGTGACAGCGGGTAACCTCACTGACAGCTCAGCTGATCGCACAGCTGTCTTCATTAGCTGCGTGGAGGTGACAGGATATGTTTGTGTTTTTTATTTCTAATAAAGGATTTTTTCGGGTGTGTGTGTTTATTTACTGTAATTTACAGATTAATCATGGAAGGTGTCTCATAGACGCCTAACATGATTAATCTAGGACTTATTGGCAGCTATGGGCTGCCAATAACTCCTTATTACCCCGATTTGCCAACGCACCAGGGCAAATCGGGAAGAGCCGGGTACAGTCCCAGAACTGTCGCATCTAATGTATGCGGCAATTCTGGGCGGCTGTTGGCTGATATTGTTAGGCTGGGGGGCTCCCCATAACGTGGAGCTCCCCATCCTGAGAATACCAGCCTTCAGCCGTATGGCTTTATCTGGCTGGTTTTAAAATTGGGGGGGACCGCACGCCGTTTTTTTTAATTATTTAATTATTTATTTCACTACACAGTATAGACACGCCCACTGGCTGCTGTGATTGGGTGCAGTGTGACACCTGTCACTCAGCGTGGGGGCGTGTCTCACTGTAACCAATCATAGGCGCCGGTGGGCGGGGAAAGCAGGGAATACGAGATTGTTTAATGGGCGGCCGGCTTTTTCAAAACAGTAAAAGCCGCCGGAGCAGTGTGAACGCCGTGCAGCGCCGGGGATCGGGGATCGGTGAGTATGAGAGAGGGGGATAGACTGACATGGACAGAGAGTGAGGGACAGAGATAGTGACCGACTGACAGAGATTAGTGAATGACAGACATTGTGAGGCGCTTCAGAACGCAGCTTTTCAGCTGCGTTCTGAAGCGGACCTTTTTTAAGCTGCGGTGCAGAGCGCACACCTGCGCACATAGCATCAGACACCAAAATCGTATGAGGGATGTCACACGTTACAGTTGACTAGGTTCATACAACAAAACGCTCAATTCTAGAGAAAGATACGATGTGTTTGCGATCAACGGTTTTGCGTTCAATCCTGATCGCACGTAGATGTCACACGCAGACACCTCACAAACGATGCCGGATGTGCGTCACTTACAACTTGACCCCAACGACAGATTGTGAGATATATTGAAGCGTGTGTAGCGGGCTTAAGACCGTTGGCCGAAACGTCAGAGATTATATATCTGCCTTTATGAGTTCACTTCCTTTGCTTGTTTTTTTTTAACGTGAATAAATCAATTATTTATATGCTACTTGAGTGTGCAGTGTACTTCTATATTTATACTAGTGGGGTCTCCCCATTCACTAGCACCTCACCCTCAATTCAGTGTGCACGCCTTTTTTTCTAGTACTAGCATTTTACATGGAGCATGGGGGGCTGGCTGCATTATATATATATGGAGCATGGGGGGCTGCATTATACATGGAGCATGGGGGGGCTGCATTATACATGGAGCATGGGGGGCTGCATTATACATGGAGCATGGGGGGCTGGCTGCATTATACATGGAGCATGGGGGGCTAGCTGCATTATACAGGGAGCATGGGGGGCTGGCTGCATTATACATGAAGGCCTGGGGGGCTGGCTGCATTATACATGGTGCATGGGGGGCTGGCTGCATTATACATGGAGCATGGGGGGCTGGCTGAATTATACATGGAGCATGGGGGCTTGCAATATACATGCAGCATGGGGGGCTGGCTGCATTATACATGGAGCATGGGGGCTTGCAATATACATGCAGCATGGGGGCTGGCTGCATTATACATGGAGCATGTGGGGCTGCATTATACATGGAGCATGGGGGGCTGGCTGCATTACATATGGAGCATGAGGGGATGCATTATACATGGAGCATGGGGGGCTTGCTGCATTATACATGGAGCATGGGGGGGCTGACTGTATTATATATGGAGCATGGGGGCTGCATTATACATGGAGCATGGGGGCTGGCTGTATTATATGTATATGGAGCATGGGGGGCTGCATTATACATGGAGCATGGGGGCCTCATTATACATGGAGCATGAGGGGCTGACTGCATTATTCATGGAGCATGGGGGGGCTGCATTATACATGGAGCATGGGGGGGCTGGCTGCATTATACAGGGAGCATGGGGGGCTGGCTGGATTATACATGAAGGCATGGGAGGCTGCCAGCATTATTCATGGAGCATGGTGGGTTTGCAATATACATGCAGCATGGGGGGCTGGCTGCATTATACATGGAGCATGGGGGGCTGACTGCATTATACATGGAGCATGGGGGGCTGCATTATACATGGAGGATGGGAACTTGCTGCATTATGCATGGAGCATGAGGGGTGCATTATACATGGAGCATGGGGGGCTGGCTGCATTATACATAAAGGCCTTGGGGGCTGGTTGCACTATACATGAAGGCCTGGGGAGCTGGCTGCTTATATGTGGCACCCCTGACCTGGTCAGGCACCACTGAGTACTGCACCCATGCTGGATCAGTACAACACAGGTAAGCCAGAAGGCTGACCGGGGTGTGGAAACACAGGCACATAGTAACCAGGTCTCCCACATTGACCTTTGAAGGGACCCCTGGGAAATCCAGGAGAGGGCGTGGCCTCCATCTCCACTCAAGGGGTGTGGTAGAGAGTCTGGTTGCTAAGTTGCGGAGGCAGGCACAGAGGGGAGGGAGTAGTAAGCCAGGCAGTTAGTGAAGCTCAGGGAGAGAGAGCAGTCGCAAGGAGGGAACCTGGAGGCTGTCACTAGTCAGACACCGCAGGTGCAGTGGTTGCTGGTGGGGGAGAACGGTCACCTTGTAGTGCCGCCCAAAAACCACCTGAGGCCGGAGTGCAAAGAGGTGGCTGAGTACGGGGAATGCCAGGTGAACCAGGCCCGCACGAGATTACAGGTCCCCAGAGCAGGGGTCCATTCAGTTGGCCCGCTCAACCTGCCGGTGGGGGCACTTCATGCCCTTCACAAAAACAAACACAGAGTCCGGAGCCACGCAGCAACGTGAGGGCCCATAGTGACAAGAGGTAAGCAGCCGGAGTTACTTGGTCCAGGCTGCAAGCAAACGGGCCGAAAAGGGGAGAACAGGCGGAAGCAACTTCCCTGGGTGACCCCGTAGGACTTCAGGTCTGGGTCACCACAAAAACAAGAGGGCTAGGAAGTCAAGTCAGTAGCCACCCCTAAGTCAGCCTGAAGGAGCCTGGTTCCCCACTTGGAGCATCACAGCATCGCCCGGGTTAACTCACCCCTGCCACCTGAAGGGAGTAAAAACCCTGAAACAAATTCCCGCTGTGCGTGTGAGTTCTTCTGCGACCAGTGGTACCACCCACCTACACCAGGCCCTGGGGCCAGCCTCACTCTTGGGAGGCCACCACATCTAACTGCATCCAACATCAGCCCCAGGTGCCCCTTAAACTGCAGTGGCGGTCGCCCTGACCGCAATAACGAGAGTGGCGTCACGAATCCCATTGAAGTTAACCTACCTGTGACCAGAAGATTTATCCAGTATGTGGAGTCACTGAAGACTCTGAGGCGACCTGAAGGTAGCAGGGCATGGGGCTACACATATACATGGAGCATGGGGAGCTTGCTTCATTAGACATGGGGAGCTGACTGCATCATACATGGAGGCATGGAGTGAATTATAATATATGGAGGACTATGGGGCGCAGTATAATATATGGAGGACTATGGGGCGCAGTATAATATATGGAGTACTATGGGGTGAATTATAATATACGGAGAACTATGGGAAATGCATTATAATACATGGAGGACTATGGAGCTGCATTCTAATATATGAAGGGTTATGTGGGACCCTTTATACAATATTGAAGGCTATGTGGGGGCCATAATAGTATTTGGAGAACTATATACAAGGGGGGACAAAGCTACAAGCAGAGGATGGGAACGTTTTGTGCTGAGGGAAAAGGGCTATTTCTCTCAGCACCCAGCTTTCCCATGCTCTGATATGGGAAAGCTGGGTGCTAAGGGAAAGATGTATAGCAGAGCATGGGGAAGCTGGGTGCCGAGGACAAGATGGATATCAGAACATAGTTGCTGGGTGCTGTAAGATGGATTTCAGATCATGGGAAATCTGGGTGCTGAGGGTAAGAACCAAGTGTCAGCGTCATTATCCCATAGCCCGAGTGTCAGTGTCATTGTCCCGTATCCCAAGTGTCAGTGTATGTAGAGAGGGGGCCCAGGTCCGAACTTTGCACCGGGGCCCATCAAAGTCTAGTTACGCCACTGCTTGCTACTCTTACTATTCCGGCTGTCAGAGCTTTCCATCGGCCTCCTGGTTTACCGGTCTCTCTCCCTGCGAATATGGGTGTTCTGGCCATGCTGACCTCCTTCTTCCTGGACAACCTCAGCAACTTTACTTCTTGCCAGTACTAGTGATGAGCGAGTACTAAAAAGCTCGGGTGCTCAAGGCTCGGGCCAAGCATCCCAAGATACTCGTGTACTCGGCCCGAGCACCGAGCCCAATGTTATCCTATGGGAGACCCGAGTATTTTTGTGAAATGACCCCCGGCAGCATGTAGAAACCCTAAAAATGGCACAAAAGTCTCAGAAGAGTGCTCAAATGACATGGCAACAGCATGGGGAAGACCCCTTGAAGCATTTATCACTCAAAAGTCACAGCTGTGAACAATTTTGTCCGCGTTTTACGCCATTTTTACGAACTCACCAGAAAACCTTCCAAAATGACACCAAAATGAATTTTCATGGCGGAAATGTTAAGGGCACATACCCAATAGTGAGATAGAGCTAATGTATGTTACTTTTTGAGATTAATACATGAAAGATTTTACGTAAAACATTGTGTGGCACTCCGATGTCCCTGAGAAGAGACGTACATAAAGGCCTCTGAGTCTAATGTGCCCATTTTGAGGAAGTGAGTCTTTGTAGTATTTTCCTTTGCCAGGGCAGTCCAAAATTGTGAGGTTCACCAATGCCCCTGCATACAGACGTGCATGAGGGCCTGTAAACCTGAAGTGCCCATTGTAAGGAAGTGAGTCTATTGTAGTATAGCCCTTAGGCAGGGCAGCCAAAAATTGGGAGCCTCCACGTTGTCCCTGGATAGAGACGTGCATGATGGCCTCAAAACATTAAGTGTCCATTGTCAGGAAGTGGGTGTATTATAGTATAGCCCTTAGGCAGGCCAGCCAAAAATTGGGAGGCTCCACGTTGTCCCTGGATAGAGACGTGCATGATGGCCTGTAAACCTAAAGTGCCCATTGTAAGGAAGTGGGTCTATTGTAGTATAGCCCTTTGGCAGGGCAGCCAAAAATTGGGAGGCTCCACGTTGTCCCTGGATAGAGACGTGCATGAGGGCCTCAAAACATTAAGTGTCCATTGTCAGGAAGTGGGTGTATTATAGTATAGCCCTTAGGCAGGGCAGCCAAAAATTGGGAGGCTCCACGTTGTCCCTGGATAGAGACGTGCATGAGGGCCTCAAAACATTAAGTGTCCATTGTCAGGAAGTGGGTGTATTATAGTATAGCCCTTAGGCAGGGCAGCCAAAAATTGGGAGGCTCCACGTTGTCCCTGGATAGAGACATGCATGAGGGCCTCAAAACATTAAGTGTCCATTGTCAGGAAGTGGGTGTATTATAGTATAGCCCTTAGGCAGGGCAGCCAAAAATTGGGAGGCTCCACGTTGTCCCTGGATAGAGACGTGCATGAGGGCCTCAAAACATTGTTCCCATTGCAAAGGAGCGGGTCTCCTGTCGTTGTAATGTCCATTCTGCAAAGAATGGGCGAAAAAATTTACCACTGGGGGTATACCTGAAACAAAGGCCTAACTATTGTAACGGTCATCATGGTGGCGCATGAGGAGAAGGAGGAACAGTCCAGCGATTATCCAAAGTCCAGAAGTGTGTACCCATGGGTGAGTGGAGGTACATGGCAAATTCCCGTTACAAACTTTAAATTCCGCTCTCATTTGCTGGTGGTGTGGTGAAGTCTGGCCCAATCCAACCCTTGTTCATCTTGATCAGAGTCAGCCTGTCAGCATTTTCAGTTGACAGGCGGGTGCGTTTATCTGTAATGATTCCACCTGCGGCACTAAAAACACGCTCTGACAAAACGCTAGCGGCAGGGCAGGCCAGGACTTCCAAGGCGTAGAGAGCCAATTCATGCCACGTGTCCACCTTGGATACCCAATAATTGTAAGGCACAGAGGAATGTCGGAGTACAGTTGTTCGATCTGCAAGGTACTCCTTGAGCATCTGGGCAAACTTAGGATTTCTTGTGGCACTACCTCGCACCTCAGGGGCTGTGGTACGTGAGGGGCTGAGAAAACTGTGCCACATCTTAAAGACTGTTCCCCTACCTCTGGCGGATTGGACTTGTGCCTCTCTCGGCTGTATGCCTTGGTTGTCCACTGATTCCTGACCTATGCCGCTAGCGTTTTGTGAGGGGAATGCTTTGCCTACTTCCGTGACTATGGCCTTCCGGAACTGCTGCATTTTGGTTGACCTCTCCGCCTCGGGAATAAGAGACATAAAGTTCTCCTTGTAGCGTGGGTCTAACAGTGTTACCAACCAGTAATGATTGTCGGCCAAGATGTTCTTAACGCGAGGGTCACGAGACAGGCAGCTTACCATAAAGTCAGCCATGTGCGCCAGACTCTTAACAGCCAGGACTTCAGTAGCCTGACCAACACGATGACTGAACATGCTGTCCTCCTCCTCCTCCTCCTCATCTACCCTGTCCTCTGGCCAGCCACGCTGAACAGAGGATATGACTGGTGTGCATGTCATATCCTCAATTTGGCCGGAGAGTTGCTCCATGTCTTCATCCTCCTCCTCGTCATAGTCCTCCACTGCACGTTGTGATGAGACGAGGCTGGGCTGTGTGTTATCACCCACACCCACTACTGTTTCTTGCTGCAACTCATCGCGCTCCGCCTGCAATGCATCATGTTTGTTTTTGAGCAGAGACCGTTTTAGAAGGCAGAGTAGCGGTATGGTGACGCTAATAATGGCGTCATCACCACTCACCATCTTGGTGGAGTCCTCAAAGTTTTGGAGGATGGTACATAGGTCGGACATCCATCTCCACTCCTCAGGTGTTATGTGTGGAGTTTGACCCATTTCCCGACGGCTTAGGTGATGCAGGTACTCAACAACTGCCCTCTTCTGCTCACATATCCTGACCAACATGTGCAGAGTTGAATTCCAACGCGTGGGGACATCACACACCAGTCTGTGAGCCGGAAGATGCAAACGGCGCTGAAAGCCGGCAAGGCCGGCTGAAGCAGTAGGTGACTTTCGAAAATGTGCAGACAGGCGGCGAACTTTTACCAGCAGATCAGACAGCTCTGGGTATGACTTTAGAAACCGCTGAACCACGAGGTTGAGCACATGGGCCACGCATGGAACATGTGTCAGCTGGCCTCGCCTCAAAGCCGCCACCAGGTTCCGGCCATTGTCACACACGACCTTTCCTGGCTTTAGGTTCAGAGGTGTGAGCCAGTGATCTGCCTGCTGTTTCAGAGCTGTCCACACCTCTTCTGCATTGTGGGGTTTGTCACCTATGCAGATTAGCTTCAGCACAGCCTGTTGCCGCTTCGCCGAGGCAGTGCTGCAGTGCTTCCAGCTTGGGACTGGTGTGGAGGGTACAGTGGATGAGGATGCGCAGGAAGAGGAGGAGGCTGAAGAGCATGACATTCCGGAGCTGTAGAGTGTGGGTGAAACCCTGACTGAGGTAGGGCCTGCAAACCTTGGTGTGGGAAGGACGTGTTCCATCCCTCGCTCAGACTGGGGCCCAGCTTCCACAATATTAACCCAGTGTGCCGTCAACGAGATGTAGCGGCCTTGCCCACAAGCACTTGTCCACGTGTCTGTGGTTAGGTGGACTTTGGGTGAAACAGCGTTGTTCAGGGCACGTGTGATGTTCTGTGACACGTGGTTATGCAACGCGGGGACGGCACACCGGGAGAAATAGTGGTGGCTGGGGACCGAGTAACGTGGGACAGCTGCCGCCATCAGGTCGCGGAATGCTTCTGTCTCCACCAGCCTAAAAGGCAACGTTTCCCGCGCAAGCAGTTGCGAAATGTTAGCATTTAGAACTGTGGCATGTGGGGTGTTGGCAGTGTATTTGCGCCTGCGTTCAAAGGTTTGCTGAATGGATAACTGAACGCTGCGCTGGGACAAGGACGTGCTTGATGATGGTGTTATTTCTACGTAGGCAACTGCAGGTGCAGGACCAGAGGAGGCTTGTTCGCAGGCAGCATGGACAGGGGATTGGCTCGCATGGACAACCAGCGAAGACGTAGCAGTGACATCAGCAAGCACTGCTCCTTGACTCTGTTGTACTTCCCACAAAGTCGGGTGCTTGGCTGACATGTGCCTGATCATGCTGGTGGTGGTCAGGCTGCTAGTTTTGGTACCCCTGCTGATGCTGGCACGGCAGGTGTTGCAAATGGCCTTTTTAGAATCATCTGGAGTCAACTTAAAAAACTGCCAGACTTGGGAAGACCTAACATTTGTACAGGCACCTTGTGTCGTGTTGTTGTTCCGGGGAACGGTTGCCTGACTTCTGCCTGGAGCCACCACCCTGCTTCTTACTGCCTGTTGGGATGCTACGCCTCCCTCCCCCTGTGCACTGCTGTCCTCGCTCTGCATATCCTCCTGCCAGGTTGGGTCAGTTACTGGATCATCCACCACGTCGTCTTCCTCTTCCGCACCCTGCTCCTCCTCCTGACTTCCTGACAATTGTGTCTCATCATCGTCCACCCCTTGTTGAGACACGTTGCCAACTTCGTGAGAACGTGGCTGCTCAAATATTTGGGCATCTGTACATACGATCTCCTCATGACCCACTTCAACATGAGCTGGCGAGAGACCAGAATGTGCGAATTGAAACGTGAACAGCTCTTCCGAGTGTCCAAGTGTGGGATCATTAATGTCCGAGGACGTGTACTCAGCCTTGTGGTAGGAGGATCAGGTTCTGAAATGTGCGGTGCAGTATCACGGCTACTGACACTTGACCGTGTGGAAGACAGAGTGTTTGTGGTGGTGCCAATCTGACTGGAAGCATTATCCGCTATCCAACTAACAACCTGTTGACACTGGTCTTGGTTCAAGAGCGGTGTACTGCTGCGGTCCCCAAGAATTTGGGACAGGACGTGCGAGCGACTAGATGTGGCCCTTTGTTGTGGCGAAATTAGAGCTTGCCCATGACCTCGGCCTCTGCCTGCACCACCATCACGTCCACTTCCTTGTTCCTTGCCAACGCCCTTGCGCATTTTGCAATGCTGTGCTGACGTGTATTCACTAGACTTGTGCGTTATATCCAAGTTTGTGCAAATCGTGCACCTGTACGCTGCCACCGACAGGCACACACGTGCGGTTTTTAAATGCAAGTACGGACGCACTAAGAACCTAACAGGTTTTTAGGAGCAAAAATTACTGAGAATTCTGACACTATCAGCCACTGCTGACTGACGTGTATTATACACTACACTTGTGCGTTATATAATAGTTTGGTAAAAACGCACACAAGTGCACCTGTACGCTGCCACCGACAGGCACACACGTGTGGTTTTTAAATGCAAGCAAGGACGCACTAAGAACCTAACAGGTTTTTAGGAGCAAAAATTACTGAGAAGTCTGACACTATCAGCCACTGCTGACTGACGTGTATTATACACTACACTTGTGCGTTATATAATAGTTTGGTAAAAACGCACACAAGTGCACCTGTACGCTGCCACCGACAGGCACACACGTGCGGTTTTTAAATACAAGCACGGACGCACTAAGAACCTAACAGGTTTTTAGGAGCAAGAATTACTGAGAAGTCTTACACTATCTGGACTGTTTTAGACTGTGTACACCAGCCCCAGATATGATGAAGGCTGGTATACGGTCACCACTAGGAATGGCTATATACCCTGCCTGCCTGCCTGTATACTGCTACAATAGTCCTGACAAGGACTCTTCTGGTCACTAGCCTGTATTCCGACCTGGCTATACCCTGCCTGTTTATAGCAACAATAGTCCTGAGAAGAACTCTGCTACTGTACTCCGACCTGGCTATACCCTGCCTGCCTGTATACAACTAGAATAGTCCTGAGAAGGACTTTTGGTCACACTGTTTGCAGCCCTGCTACGGAAATAGCTATAAAGGGCCGCAAACCTTTCCCTGAAGCAGCAACACTCTCCCTGCACTGACTGTCTGGATGGCTGTGAGCAGAGCACAGCGCGCCCGCCGGTATAAAGGCTCGGTCACGCTGTGCGGGCCGGCCAATCACTGCAATTCCACAACTAACAGGGCTGTGGCATTGCAGTGGTCTGCCAGCCAATCCCTGCATGAGGGCTGGCTCTCAAAAGAGCGCCAACATGCAGGGATGAAGACCACGAGTACAGCACGAGTATCGCGAGATTACTCGGTCCCCGCCGAGTAGCCCGAGTACAGTGATACTCGTGCGAGTACCGAGTAGTAACAAGCATACTCGCTCATCACTAGCCAGTACTCAAACAACAAAGCGACTTTCTTTACTTCAGGACCTAACTATCCTACATTCCATGTTGCTCTGCAGCCTCCTGCTCCCATATCTCAGCTTCACTACTCTCTGCTTTCCTTTCTTCTGTTGTCAACTAGTGCCGTCCCCCACTCTGCTAAAACTCTCCCTTCCCCCTCCTGCAAACAACTATGTGTACCCTGTCCCCTCTAGTGGTGAATATATTTAGCTCTATATACAGGCCCATTGACTGATTATAAGATTGTAGACATCTGTGATGCAAATTAGTGGACACACCTTGATTTAACATGTCCCTTTTTTCACATTATTTTCAGGGGTACCATCATTTCTATCCAGGCCTGTTTCATGAGTTTTATTTTTTAGAAATTGTGTGGAAGCATGGTTGAAAAGCACTGTCTGACTTTCATTTGTTCATTTTATAGATTATTTTATTTATTATTTTGTCAGATTCAAGTTATTTCTTTGACCATTGTGGGTTTTTCTTTCATTAAACGAGGGGTACCAACAATTTTGACCATGTGTGTAGATCTGTGACAATATTTGTTTATTTAATTTTACCATACAATGTACTAAACAAAAAATTAAAAAAAAATCCAAGTGAGGTGAAATAGTAAAAATCAATTCACAATTATGTATTTTTTTTTTCATTTTCTTTTAACTATGGTTATTGTGCAGTAAAAATGACCCGGTGGCACAGTTCTTCAGGTCCTTATGATTATGATGCTATCAAACTTGTATAATGTTTTTAAAATATTTAAGTGTAAATACATGAATGCTTGCTTTTTATTTTGTGCCAAATTATATTTTTACTAGACGGTGGCCCGATTCTACGCATCGGGTATTCTAGAATTTACGTATTGTGTAGTTCATGTATGATTTTTGTCATATATATATATATATACATATATATATATATATATATATAGATGTTGTTGTGTGTAGTTACCAAGTGTTTGTGTAGGGCGCTGTACATGTTCTGGGTGTTGTCTGGGTGTGGTGGGGGGTGAGAGCGGTGTTGTATGTGTGTTGCGTGTGTTGCGTTGTTTGTGGAGCGTTGTGTGTGTGTGTTGCGCTGTTTGTGTGAGTGTGGTGTGTTTTGGGGGAGGTATGTTTTGTGCAATGTGTGTGTTATGCGGTATGTGCGTATATTTATGTACAGTTAGGTCCAGAAATATTTGGACAGTGACACAATTTTCGCGAGTTGGGCTCTGCATGCCACCACATTGGATTTGAAATGAAACCTCTACAACAGAATTCAAGTGCAGATTGTAACGTTTAATTTGAAGGTTTGAACAAAAATATCTGATAGAAATTGTAGGAATTGTACACATTTCTTTACAAACACTCCACATTTTAGGAGGTCAAAAGTAATTGGACAAATAAACCAAACCCAAAAAAAAAATTTTTATTTTCAATATTTTGTTGCGAATTATTTGGAGGCAATCACTGCCTTAAGTCTGGAACCCATGGACATCACCAAACGCTGGGTTTCCTCCTTCTTAATGCTTTTCCAGGCCTTTACAGCCGCAGCCTTCAGGTCTTGCTTGTTTGTGGGTCTTTCCGTCTTAAGTCTGGATTTGCGCAAGTGAAATGCATGCTCAATTGGGTTAAGATCTGGTGATTGACTTGGCCATTGCAGAATATTCCACTTTTTTGCACTCATGAACTCCTGGGTAGCTTTGGCTGTATGCTTGGGGTCATTGTCCATCTGTACTATGAAGCGCCGTCCGATCAACTTTGCGGCATTTGGCTGAATCTGGGCTGAAAGTATATCCCGGTACACTTCAGAATTCATCCGGCTACTCTTGTCTGCTGTTATGTCATCAATAAACACAAGTGACCCAGTGCCATTGAAAGCCATGCATGCCCATGCCATCACGTTGCCTCCACCATGTTTTACAGAGGATGTGGTGTGCCTTGGATCATGTGCCGTTCCCTTTCTTCTCCAAACTTTTTTCTTCCCATCATTCTGGTACAGGTTGATCTTGGTCTCATCTGTCCATAGAATACTTTTCCAGAACTGAGCTGGCTTCATGAGGTGTTTTTCAGCAAATTTAACTCTGGCCTGTCTATTTTTGGAATTGATGAATGGTTTGCATCTAGATGTGAACCCTTTGTATTTACTTTCATGGAGTCTTCTCTTTACTGTTGACTTAGAGACAGATACACCTACTTCACTGAGAGTGTTCTGGACTTCAGTTGATGTTGTGAACGGGTTCTTCTTCACCAAAGAAAGTATGCGGCGATCATCCACCACTGTTGTCATCCGTGGACGCCCAGGCCTTTTTGAGTTCCCAAGCTCACCAGTCAATTCCTTTTTTCTCAGAATGTACCCGACTGTTGAGTTTGCTACTCCAAGCATGTCTGCTATCTCTCTGATGGATTTTTTCTTTTTTTTCAGCCTCAGGATGTTCTGCTTCACCTCAATTGAGAGTTCCTTAGATCGCATGTTGTCTGATCACAGCAACAGCTTCCAAATGCAAAACCACACACCTGTAATCAACCCCAGACCTTTTAACTACTTCATTGATTACAGGTTAACGAGGGAGATGCCTTCAGAGTTAATTGCAGCCCTTAGAGTCCCTTGTCCAATTACTTTTGGTCCCTTGAAAAAGAGGAGGCTATGCATTACAGAGCTATGATTCCTAAACCCTTTCTCCGATTTGGATGTGAAAACTCTCATATTGCAGCTGGGAGTGTGCACTTTCAGCCCATATTATATATATAATTGTATTTCTGAACATGTTTTTGTAAACAGCTAAAATAACAAAACTTGTGTCACTGTCCAAATATTTCTGGACCTAACTGTATGCCGCGGTGTTTGTGTGTTGGGTGTTGTGTGTGTGCGGCGTTGTCTGTGTGTGTGGGTGTCTGTGTAGGGCGGTGTTTGAGATTCCCAGTGTGTGTGTGGTGTGTTGTGTGTGTGTGTGTTGGGGCGAGGTGTGCACCTCCCATCGTGCTCCATCCCCCATGCTGTGCATCCCCCATCGTGCCCCATCCCCCATGCTGCGCACCCCCCATCGTGCTCCATCCCCCATGCTGCCCAAACCCCATCGTGCTCCATCCCCTATGCTGCGCATTCCCCATCGTGCTCCATCCCCGATGCTGCGCACCCCCCATCGTGCTCCATCCCCCATGCTGCGCACTCCCCATCGTGCTCCATCCCCCATGCTGCGCACTCCCCATCGTGCTCCATCCCCGATGCTGCGCACCCCCCATCGTGATCCATCCCCCATGCTGCGCACTCCCCATCGTGCTCCATGCCCCATGCTGCGCACTCCCCATCGTGCTCCATCCCTCATGCTGCGCACCCCCCATCGTGCTCCATCCCCCATGCTGCGCACCCCCCATCGTGCTCCATCCCCCATGCTGCGCACCCCCCATCGTGCTCCATCCCCCATGCTGCGCACCCCCCATCGTGCTCCATCCCCCATGCTGCGCACCCCCCATCGTGCTCCATCCCCCATGCTGCGCACCCCCCATCGTGCTCCACCCCCATGCTGCGCACCCCCCATCATGCTCCATCCCCCATGCTGCGCACCCCCCATCGTGCTCCATCCCCCATGCTGCACACTCCCCATCGTGCTCCATCCCCCATGCTGCGGACACCCATCGTGCTCCATCCCCCATGCTGCACACTCCCCATCGTGCTCCATCCCCCATGCTGCGCACTCCCCATTGTGCTCCATCCTCCATGCTGCGCACTCCCCATCGTGGTTCTTTCCCCATGTTGTGCAGCCCCCCATCGTGTTCCATCCCCCATGCTGCGCACCCCCCATCATGCTCCATCCCCCATGCTGCGCACCCCCCATCGTGCTCCATCCCCCATGCTGTGCACCCCCCATTCGGCTCCATCCCCCATGCTGCACACTCCCCATCGTGCTCCATCCCCCATGCTGCGCACTCCCCATCGTGCTACATCCCCCATGCTGCGCACCCCCCATCGTGCTACATCCCCCATGCTGTGCACCCCATCGTGCTCCATCCCCCATGCTATAATAGTTCTCCTAATATACTCAGAGAGGAGTATATTAGGAGGACTATAATAGGACGAGTAGTCCTGGGGGGAGAGGAGTATAATGCCGGCTCCCTGCACTTGTGTACCGGGAGTCGGTATATGCTGGTAACTATGATACACATCGGGTAACTAAGGGACCTTAGTTATCCGATGTGTATAATGGTTTCCAGCGTTCACCGGCTCCGTCACGATCAGAGCATCGCAAGGTTATGTCTGGCGCTGCTGGGATCGTGAAGGAGCCGGTGTACACTGGTAACCAAGGGACCTTAGTTACCCGATGTGTATAATGGTTACCAGCGTACACCGGCTCCGTCACGATCCCAGCAGCGCAAGGTTATGTCTGGCGATGCGTGCGGAAAGCCGAGGCGAGCCAGCAATCCATGCGGAGGGCGGGGCCAGGCCGAGGCGAGCGACCAATCCGTGGGGGGCGGAGGCGAGGCAAGTGGCCAATCCGTGCGGGGGGCGGGGCCATGGCAAGCCCAGCGGCCAATCAGCTTTGTGTCACCGCAAGGACACAATTTTGGAGCAAGACAGACAGACAGACAGACAGAATAAGGCAATTATATATATAGATTGCTTCTATTTTCCAGCACTTGTTATGACTTGATCTCTTTTTATTGCATTTTTGGAAAAGTGATGGGACAGAAAAATGGCAATTTTGGCTTTTTTATTTTTTTTTTCTCTAAAAGTACACCAAGATCATTCTCTACGAGTAAGGCTGCTTTCAGACGTCCGTATTTACTCAGGTACCAGTCACTAGAGATGAGCGAACCGGTCCCGGTTCGGCTCGAGGCCGGTTCGCCGAACGGGGGTCCCGTTCGAGTTCGGCTCGTCGAACGTTCGACGAACCGAACTCGAACGTATAGGCTATAATGGGAGGCAATCACAAACACATAAAAATGCATGATAAATGTACACAAACAGTTAATAAACATTGCCATAACACTTACCAGTCCTCGCGATCCCTCCTGCACTCTGTCTCCTGCCGCTATTCCATCCGGTGATCGCTGAATCCTCCCGGTGACCTGCACTGCCAGCAGAGATGCAGGACCTATCGTGACGTCAAAATAGCCATGTGACCAGTCACGTGGCTATTATCTCATTGGCTACAGACTGGTCACATGACTATGACATGTCATGTAGGACCTGCGAGTGCATCTCTCCGGTACACGGTGCACATATGTGTATCGCCGTGTACCGGCGACATGCTCTAGCACACGGTCGACTCCCCGTTCCGTTAGGGACCGGCTGACACAGCCGGTCATTAACGGAGATCACCGTTGCCATAGCAACGCAGTTAGCGGTGACGTCACCGCTAACCGCGGCTCCGAGAGCACCGTTGCTATGGTAACACGTCTGTCAGCGTTACCGCCGTTACCGCTAGCAGCCAGCAGTGATCACTCACGGAGTGAAGGCTGCACGCTGCTTCCCGATTGTAGTGATGATTGTAGTGAGGATGGAGGTTCCCCAGCCCCAAGTGATGAGCTGGTGAATCTCATCCTTCCTCACTACAATCGTCACTACTACTACACTAGTGATGATTGTAGTGAGGATGGAGGTTCCCCAGCCCCAAGTGATGAGCTGGTGCATCTCATCCTCACTACAATCGTCACTACTACTACACTAGAAAGAAAGAAGACAGAAGAGCAGGATCGTGGAGGGCTGACAGGGGGTAATAAAGATGGAGTCTCTAATGTGTCTGTGTATTTATTTCTATTAAAGTATTTTTTCTCTGTGTGGTGTCTTTTTTTTAACCCTTTATTGGAGATTCTTAATGGCCGGGTCAAACGTGCCTGACATTAAGAATCTCTGGCTTAATACTGGCTAGTAAAACAAAGCCAGTATTAACTCATGATTACCCAACAAGCCACCCGGCTCCAGGGCTGTTGGAAGAGTTGGATACAGCGCCAGATGATGGCGCTTCTATGAGAGCGCCATTTTCTGGGACGGCTGCGGACTGCAATTCGCAGCAGAGGCTCCCACAAACCTCGGGCTAACCTGTGCTGCGGATTCCAATCCCCAGCTGCCTAGTTGTACCCGGCTGGACACAAAAATGGGGCGAAGCCCACGTCATTTGTTTTTTAATTATTTCATGAAATAAGTGAATTAAAAAAAAACGGGCTTCCCTATATTTTTGGTTCCCAGCCGGGTACAAATAGGCAACTGGGGGTTGGAGGCAGCCCGTGGCTGCCAGCTGTACCTGGCTAGCATACAAAAATATGGCGAAGCCCACGTCATTTTTTTGGTGGGCAAAAAAATTCTGCATACAGTCCTGGATGGAGTATGCTGAGCCTTGTAGTTCTGCAGCTGCTGTCTGCTCTTCTCCATACAGACAGACAGCAGCTGCAGAACTACAAGGCTCAGCATACTCCATCCAGGACTGTATGCAGAAGTTTTTTGCCCCCTGAAAAAATTATGTGGGCTTCGCCATATTTTTGTATGCTAGCCAGGTACAGCAGGCAGGTACGGCTGCCCCCAACCCCCAGTTGCCTATTTGTACCCGGCTGGGAACCAAAAATAAAGGGAAGCCCTTTTTTTATTATTTCATGAATTTCATGAAATAATTAGAAAACAAATGACGTAGGCTTCGCCCCATTTTTGTGTCCAGCCAGGTACAACTAGGCAGCTGGGGATTGGAATCCGCACCGCAGGTTGGCCTGAGCTTTCTGGGCCCCACTGCTGCGAATTGCAGTCTGCAGACGCCTCAGAAAATGGCATTTTCATAGAAGCGCCATCTTCTGGCGCTGTATCCAACTCTTCCAGCACCTGCCTGCTATACCTGGCTAGCATACAAAAATATGGCGAAACTCACGTCCTTTCTTTGTAGTTTTTTGGCAAAAAAAATAAAAAATGCTTCCCTGGATTTTCCATTGCCAGTGAAGGTAACACCAAGCAGTGGGGGTTAGCAGCCAGTAGCTGCTTGGATTACCCTTAGCTAGCAATACAAAAAATGCAGCGGGAGCCCATATATATTTTTTTTAATTATTTATTTAAATAACTAAAAATAAAATGGGCTTCCCTGTATTTTGATTGCTGGACATCACAGTGCTGTAAAAATAAATCTTTAAAAAAATGACGTAGCGCTCCGCGGTATTTTTGATTCTCAGCGCAGATAAAGCAGACAGCTATGGGTTGCCACCCCCATCTGCCTGCCGTTACCTTGGTTGGCAATCAAAATACAGGGAAGCCCATTAATTTTTTCTATTTAAAAAATAGTTAAAAAAAAAAAATGACGTTGGGTCCCCCCATTTTTGATAGCCAGCTAGGGTAAAGCAGACGGCTGTAGCCTGAAAACCACAGCTGGCAGCTTTACCGTGGTTGGGGATCCAATGTGGAGGTCCCCTCAGGCTCTTTTTTATAATTATTTTATAAATATTAATAATTACACAAAAAAAGTAGACTCCCCTCCAAATTGGATCACCAGCCAAGGTAAAGCGGACAGCTGTGGTCTGGTATTCTCAGGGTGGGAAGGTCCATAGTTATTGGGCCTTCACAGCCTAAAAATAGCAGGCCGCAGGCACCTCAGACGTGGCGCATCCACTAGATGCGCCAATCCTGGCGCTTCACCCCAGCTCATCCCGTGCCCTGGTGCAGTGGCAAACGGGGTAATAAATCGGGTTGATACTAGCTGTAAAGTCACCTGAGATCAAGCCCAGCAGTTTGTGATGTCATGGCGTCTATTAGATACCCAACATCATAAACTGTCAGTACTAACAAAAACAAAAAATCGACAAAAGAAATTTATTTGAAAAAACAGTCCCCAAAACATTTCCTCTTTCACCAATTTATTGTAAGAAAAAAAATAAAGGGGTCCCACGACGACTCTGGACCGTCTAGAATATGGGGGGGAGACACTCAGGGAACGTATCCCCCATTTTCTAGGAGTGCGGACCCTTCATGTGAGGAGTGTGGGTGCAATGAATCTGCACTCACTCTCCCCGGGTCCACAGCAGCAGAGTCCATGTCGTAATGGTTGCTACCAAAGCTGCAATGCCCTGCTCATGAGGTAAGGGCATGCCTAATCAGGAGAACTACTGTAGAGGAAGCTCTGCTCACTGGTATATAGGTGCTCAGAGGTAATAATAGATAAAATTAGAGAGTAACCTCGGCACTCTAAATCTCCCAGACTAAGTCAGTAAGTCCCAATGGATAGTAATGCAAAATCACTCTTTATTGGTCCGTATTAAGAACATTTTTTTTTTCATAAGCATATATGTTTTTGTCCAAAACAAGTTACAAATGACGTTTCGGCCTGAGCCTTCGTCAGATTGGACTTATCTGCATGTAATCATGAAAAATGACAATAATCAGTATCACATAAGAGTGAGAGAACAATAACATAAACTCGAACAATGTAGAGGTACAATTGGGATGCAGCAAAAAAATTGCAACACAGCAAGAAATGAAACACATGATACAAATGTCATAATACAGTACAAGGACAATATAGTAATGACAAATATGGGGTCAGAGTAGACTTAGACAGCTCTGGTACGAAAGAGATGTCAATCATAAAGTAACATGTGCAGTAGGTGTAGAGCTACAGTATGCATGGCAGAGCTAATGGGTAGACCGACCATAGAAAAAGAACGGAGAAAAAGTGGAGAATAAGTGGAGAAAAAGTGGAGAAAAAGTGGAGAAAAAGTGGAGAATAAGTAGAGAAAAAGTGGAGAAAAAGTGGAGAAAAAGTGGAGAAAAAGTGGAGAATAAGTAGAGAAAAAGTGGAGAAAAAGTGGAGAAAAAATGGAGAAAAAGTGGAGAAAAAGTGGAGAAAAGGTGGAGAAAAAGTGGAGAAAAAGTGGAGAATAAGTAGAGAAAAAGTGGAGAAAAAGTGGAGAAAAAGTGGAGAAAAAGTGGAGAATAAGTGGAGAAAAAGTGGAGAAAAAGTGGAGAAAAAGTGGAGAATAAGTGGAGAATAAGTGGAGAAAAAGTGGAGAAAAAGTGGAGAAAAAGTGGAGAAAAAGTGGAGAAAAAGTGGGGAATAAGTGGGGAAAAAGTGGAGAAAAAGTGGAGAAAAAGTGGAGAAAAAGTGGAGAAAAAAATGGAGAAAAAGTGGAGAAAAAGTGGAGAAAAAGTGGAGAATAAGTGGAGAATAAGTGGAGAATAAGTGGAGAATAAGTGGAGAAAAAGTGGAGAAAAAGTGGAGAAAAAGTGGAGAATAAGTAGAGAAAAAGTGGAGAAAAAGTGGAGAAAAAGTGGAGAAAAAGTGGAGAATAAGTAGAGAAAAAGTGGAGAAAAAGGGGAGAAAAAGTGGAGAAAAAATGGAGAAAAAGTGGAGAAAAAGTGGAGAATAAGTGGAGAAAAAGTGGAGTAAAAGTGGAGAATAAATGAGAATAAATGGAGAAAAGTGGAGAAAAAAATGGAGAAAAAGTGGAGAAAAAGTGGAGAAAAAGTGGAGAAAAAGTGGAGAATAAGTGGAGAAAAAGTGGAGAAAAAGTGGAGAAAAAGTGGAGAATAAGTAGAGAAAAAGTGGAGAAAAAGTGGAGAAAAAGTGGAGAAAAAGTGGAGAATAAGTAGAGAAAAAGTGGAGAAAAAGTGGAGAAAAAGTGGAGAAAAAATGGAGAAAAAGTGGAGAAAAAGTGGAGAATAAGTGGAGAAAAAGTGGAGTAAAAGTGGAGAATAAATGAGAATAAATGGAGAAAAGTGGAGAAAAAAATGGAGAAAAAGTGGAGAAAAAGTGGAGAAAAAGTGGAGAAAAAGTGGAGAAAAAGTGGAGAAAAAAATGGAGAAAAAGTGGAGAAAAAGTGGAGAAAAAAATTCTCCACTTTTTCTCCATTTTTTCTCCACTTTTTCTCCACTTTTTCTCCACTTTTTCTCCACTTTTTCTCCACTTTTTCTCCACTTTTTTCTCCACTTTTTCTCCATTTTTTTTCTCCACTTTTTCTCCACTTTTTCTCCACTTTTTCTCCACTTTTTCTCCACTTTTTTCTCCACTTTTTCTCCATTTTTTTTCTCCACTTTTTCTCCACTTTTTCTCCACTTTTTCTCCACTTTTTCTCCACTTTTTCTCCATTTTTTTCTCCACTTTTTCTCCATTTTTTTCTCCACTTTTTCTCCACTTTTTCTCCACTTTTTCTCCACTTTTTCTCAACTTTTTCTCCATAAGTGGAGAAAAAGTGGAGAAAAAGTGGAGAAAAAATTGAGAAAAAGTGGAGAAAAAGTGGAGCACCCTTTGGTGCCTTTCATGTGGCACTAAGGGGTGCTTAGCTTTGTATTTAGCCAAAAAAATGAAAAAAAAAAAAAATGACGTAGGGTTCCCCCTAGTTTTGTAGCCAGCTAGGGTAAAGCAGATGGCTGCAGCCTGCAGACCACAGCTGGCAACCTCACCTTGGCTGGTAATCCACGCTGTTATTTTAAATTAAATAAATAATTTAAAAAAAAAAAACACGTAGGGGTCCCCCAAAATTGGATCACCAGCCAAGGTAAAGCAGACAGCTGGGGCCTGATATTCTCAGACTAGGGAGGTCCATGGTTATTGGACTCTCCCAAGCCTAAAAATAGCAGGCCGCAGCCGCCCCAGAAGTGGCGCATCCATTAGATGCGCCAATTTTGGTGCTTCGCCCCAGCTCATCCCGCGCCCTGGTGCGGTGGCAAACGGGGTAATATATGGGGTTAATACCAGATGTGTAATGTCACCTGGCATCAAGCCCTGGGGTTGGTGAGGTCAGGCGTCTATCAGATACCCGACATCACCAACCCAGTCAGTAATAAAAAAAAATAGACGACAAACACTTTTTTATTTGAAAAAACACTCCCCAAAACATTCCCTCTTTAACCAATTTATTAGAATGAAAAACAAATCCAGGTCTGGTGTAATCCAAGGGGTTGCCATGACGATCCACACTGTCCCAGTCAATGAAGAGCAGGATGTTCCCCATTGGCTGGGAGAGCAATGCAGTGACCTGAGCTAACATCAATGGGTCAGCCCAGGTCACTGCAGGGCATGACAAGTGCTGCTGTCAGCGAGGTACATTACCTGCGCTGATCTCCAGCACACTGACAGCCCCTGTCACTGAGCTCAATGACTGGCGCCTTCACAGCCAAATATCGCGAGAGGTCCGTGACGTCACCGCCAGTGTCAGTCTCGGGTCGGAAGCGAGAGGTGATGTGACAAGCGGCGGCCATGGAGGACAGTGACAGCGCTGAGGTCGGGATGGCGGGACTTCATCACCGCAGGTAAGCCGAGCAGGGGGGGGGGTGCGTGTGTGAGAGTGTGTGTGTGTGTGAGTGTGTATGTGTACATGCCGCGGGCAGGAGGGGGTGGAGTGAGCTGAGCGGGGAAGTGTGGGCTTCCTGCACGTAACTAAGATAAACATCGGGTTACTAACCAAAGCGCTTTGCTTGGATACCCGATGTTTATCTTGGTTACCAGCTTGTGGCAGGCTGCCAGCGATGGCTCCTGCACACTGTAGCTGGGAGGGGGAGGGGGGGGGTGTGTGCGTGTGTGAGAGTGTGTGTGTGTGTATATGTATGTGTACATGCCGCGGGCAGGAGGGGGCGGAGTGAGCTGAGCGGGGAAGTGTGGACTTCCTGCACGTAACTAAGATAAACATCGGGTTACTAACCAAAGCGCTTTGCTTGGATACCCGATGTTTATCTTGGTTACCAGCTTCTGGCAGGCTGCCAGCGATGGCTCCTGCACACTGTAGCTGTAAAAAGCCCTGCTTTTTGCTGCTAGAACCGTTCTCGAACGTATCTAGAACTATCGAGCTTTTCCAAAAAGCTCGAGTTCTAGTTCGATCTCGAACAGCCCCAAAAATCACTCAAGCTTAGAACTGGAGAACCTCGAACCGCGAACCGCGCTCAACTCTACCAGTCACACGCATGGTTATGGTCACACGTGTGTCATACGTGTGACATCCGTGTTTGCATGCGTGTGACAGGTACCGGAGAAAACACGGGTCTGTGAAATAAAAAGATTTTCCATATTTACTTGCTTTCTCTGTCTCTGCTGCATCCCGCTCCCGACCCCCCCGCTCATTATATTCATCGATCATTCACTGCACTCAGGAAGCCGGAGCATCGCGGGGACAGCGCTGGGTACAGCATCGCCGAGGACAGCACTGCGGGGACAGGTGAGTATTTACAAAGCACAGTGACATTCAGGAGGTCATCGCAGTTCCCAATGAACTCTGATGAAATCCTGATGACCCCTGCACTACAGCTTCACGGGTTCATCAGAGTTCATTGGGAACTGTGATGAGTCCCCGACGCTGTCCCCGCAATGTTCCGGCTTCTAGGTTCTCACCACATATATACACACACACACACACACACACACACACACTGCTGTATACTCATCCAGCGATGCGGTCCCCAGCACAGAAGTCCCCAGCGCTGTCCCCGCTTCCAGCTCCACAGGGCACTGAATATTCAGTAAGTATAATGAGCGGCGATAAAGAGCGGGAGGCAGCAGAGCCGCAAACAGCATCGCTGGAGAGAGGTAAGTATAGAAAATCTTTTTATTAAAAAGAACCATATTTTCTACGGTATGTTTTACACTGATGTCACACGGATCACATCAGTGTGTGATCCGTGTGACATCCGTGCTGCCGGAGATGCCTGCGTGTGTGCGTGCGGGGTCATGAAACGTCTCATGGTCCGAGTGCAAACAAGAACGTGTGAGGCACATCATAAAATAACATGGGTACGTGTGACATCCGTGTTAAAAATGGATGTCACACGTACCTAAAACATGGACGTCTGAAACCAGCCTAACTCTCTTAGGCCACTTGTGATTAAAAATAGCGAGTGCAATCCTATTAAAAATTGGGTTGCATTAGCAGCAATGTTATTCAAAGAGGCAGTGTCCACCTACGAGTTTTTCCTCAGCTGTAATCGGGCTGTACATCACACAAAACTCTCCAATGCAAGTCTATGGGTGTGAGAAAGAAAACGGACGGTACATGGACAGTGCGTGTGCCATCCAATTTTTTTCTTGCACCCATAGACTTGTATTGGTGACTCTTGTGGGATATACAAAAATGGGCAGAACTCTCCTGGCAACTAATAAAAAATATAGATATATAAGTAGAAAAACAAAAAGCCAGCACTAAATGTACACTTCCGCACTAAACATTCCAAACTGTACATATTATAAAAATTTTTGAGATTTTTGGCAAAAAATTGCAATTTCTTGAGCTGCCTCGCCACGTCACGGCAAATCTCATTTGAGGCAGTCCTACACTAAAATATTTTTATAAAATGTGCCATACGGCCTCACATATGAATAGTAGAACTGCTCTTAGCAGCATTCACCTGGTCTATTTCAATCCCGTACCAATGACTGAGTCATGGCTGTGGGCGGGACAGGTCCAAGCAAATGCTGCATGAAGTAAATAGCCTGTGGACAAGGCCTGATGACAATGTGAACAGTCACCAACCGCCAAAATCTAGACAGATGGAATACATCCCAAATTGGGGTGCATAGCAAAGTGGGGGTCAGCCACCGACCAATTCAATGAAGAAAAACAAAAAGCCAGCACTAAATGTGCACTTCAGCACTAAACATTCCAAACTGTACTTATTATAAAAAATTTTGAGATTTTTGGCAAAAAATTGCAATTTCTTGAGCTGCCTCGCCACGTCACGGCAAATCTCATTTGAGGCAGTCCTACACTAAAATATTTTTATAAAATGTGCCATACGGCCTCACATATGAATAGTAGAACTGCTCTTAGCAGCACTCACCTGGTCTATTTCAATCCCGTACCCATGACTGAATCATAACTGTGGGCGGGACAAGTCCAAGCAAATGCTGCATGAAGTAAATAGCCTGTGGACAAGGCCTGATGACAATGTGAACAGTCACCAACCGCCAAAATCTAGACAGATGGAATATATCCCAAATTGGGGTGCATAGCAAAGTGGGGGTCAGCCACCGACTAATTCAATGAAGAAAAACAAAAAGCCAGCACTAAATGTGCACTTCAGCACTAAACATTCCAAACTGTACTTATTATAAAATTTTTGAGATTTTTGGCAAAAAATTGCAATTTCTTGAGCTGCCTCGCCACGTCACGGCAAATCTCATTTGAGGCAGTCCTACACTAAAATATTTTTATAAAATGTGCCATACGGCCTCACATATGAATAGTAGAACTGCTCTTAGCAGCACTCACCTGGTCTATTTCAATCCCGTACCCATGACTTAGTCATGGCTGTGGGCGGGACAGGTCAAAGCAAATGCTGCATGAAGTAAATAGCCTGTGGACAAGGCCTGATGACAATGTGAACAGTCACCAGCCGCCAAAATCTAGACAGATGGAATACATCCCAAATTGGGGTGCATAGCAAAGTGGGGGTCAGCCACCGACCAATTCAATGAAGAAAAACAAAAAGCCAGCACTAAATGTGCACTTCAGCACTAAACATTCCAAACTGTACTTATTATAAAAAATTTTCAGATTTTTGGCAAAAAATTGCAATTTCTTGAGCTGCCTTGCCACGTCACGGCAAATCTCATTTGAGGCAGTCCTACACTAAAATATTTTTATAAAATGTGCCATACGGCCTCACATATGAATAGTAGAACTGCTCTTAGCAGCACTCACCTGGTCTATTTCAATCCCGTACCCATGACTGAGTCATGGCTGTGGGCGGGACAGGTCCAAGCAAATGCTGCATGAAGTAAATAGCCTGTGGACAAGGCCTGATGACAATGTGAACAGTCACCAACCGCCAAAATCTAGACAGATGGAATACATCCCAAATTGGGGTGCATAGCAAAGTGGGGGTCAGCCCCCGACCAATTCAATGAAGAAAAACAAAAAGCCAGCACTAAATGTGCACTTCAGCACTAAACATTCCAAACTGTACTTATTATAAAAAATTTTGAGATTTTTGGCAAAAAATTGCAATTTCTTGAGCTGCCTCGCCACGTCACGGCAAATCTCATTTGAGGCAGTCCTACACTAAAATATTTTTATAAAATGTGCCATACGGCCTCACATATGAATAGTAGAGCTGCTCTTAGCAGCACTCACCTGGTCTATTTCAATCCCGTACCCATGACTGAATCATGGCTGTGTGCGGGACAGGTCCAAGCAAATGCTGCATGAAGTAAATAGCCTGTGGACAAGGCCTGATGACAATGTGAACAGTCACCAACCGCCAAAATCTAGACAGATGGAATACATCCCAAATTGGGGTGCATAGCAAAGTGGGAGTCAGCCACCGACTAATTCAATGAAGAAAAACAAAAAGCCAGCACTAAATGTGCACTTCAGCATTAAACATTCCAAACTGTACTTATTATAAAAATTTTTGAGATTTTTGGCAAAAAATTGCAATTTCTTGAGCTGCCTCGCCATGTCACGGCAAATCCCATTTGAGGCAGTCCTACACTAAAATATTTTTATAAAATGTGCCATACGGCCTCACATATGAATAGTAGAACTGCTCTTAGCAGCACTCACCTGGTCTATTTCAATCCCGTACCCATGACTGTAAAAACATTAAAATTAATACATCTAGTTATCAAATATTTTATAGTAGGACATATAAGTTCATAGTTCTGTTTATGTTGGAGGGCATAGGTTATTAATAAAGTTTATAAGGAATAAATATTAAAATGCCCATATTGAATATACTTGAGTACTGACATGGAAGGATATATATAAATCCTCTGGTAGCTTCTAGAAGATTATGTCATATGGAACTATGTTCAAGTAAAACACCTTATATGGACTGAGCAGTTGGTATATAACACACGATGGAGGGGGCTATTGCTCGCTCCTCCACATTGCCTGCTGTCAGAAGACTCCAAGGCTGCAAGAGGAAGACACGCTCTCCGGCCTAAGGGATCACACCCCCTGCTTTGCCATTCAGGAACCAAGGAGAGATGGGTGAAGATTTTCCATTGATCAGTATGGACTAAACGAACTCTTTTTTTCCGTAAGCTAACAAAGTATATTATTTTTCCTTTCTGTAACTGAACCCTGGCAACCATTTTTAAATAGATAAAACACATTTATTTTTTACATTTTTGAAATCCTTTCTTTCATGCGCTTTTACGTATTTGAAGAAAAATATATTTAAGAGTATATTTTTTAACATTTGGTGAGCCAGCCATTCGTGATTTTTTTTTTACATTTTTTGTTGTTCCTTCACTTTGCATAAGGGGGGTCGAAGTCTCAAGTATCTCCTGCAAAGGATCAGGAATCGACAATTTATAAAAAATCACGTAGAACCTAGGAAATACGTATAAGTCAAGTTGCATGAAAGTTTTTTTGAATGAACTTTAAAGTCTTTACAAAGCCTCAGAAGTTAACTTTTGACGTATTTTTGAGCAAGAAAGATAAAGTCAGTCCATAAGAAGTATTGGACGTGCTGAGCAAGGTGAATCAAGTCTTACAGGATCATCCATCAGATCATCTGATCATTTCAGGTAAGAAAATGGATTTTATCTCTTCATATGTTAAGCAAAGTAAACTTCAGTTCACTTATTCAGATATTTCTAATGTGGAAGAGATTTGGTTACGCTTTTATGGGGAGTGTGAACTTGAGAATTCACGTATAGAATGTGCAAGGTCTTTTAATAGAGAGAAACAGAAAATCAGAAATGTCTGTCATTTAGTCTATGATTTTCACAAGTTAATCGTAGAAAAATGTAAAAATGGTGGAAATAGACAACCTGAATTGTCAGGAGAGTCAGTGATAGAGAAATCCAAAGACTGCTTAGAACCTGGAATGTCAGTCAGTAATATTGTGAATTCTGACTGTAATGTTGGAAATGATAAATCAGATTTTGACTGTAATTCAAATCAGAATTTTGATAATGGCGGCAGACATGTGCTACATAATCAAGGTGATTTTCAGGACACTGGGAAAGAAGCAGGAAATGACGTAGAGAAGCCAGAAGGGGGAGGAGCCAGAGTGGGACACGTGCAGAAAGGACACGTGCAGAGAGAAAATGGCGACGATCAGTTTCTAAAAATAGAACAGACTAATTTAGGAATTAAACTTAGAAAGAGTCTATTGGACATATGCAAATTAATTCCCGCATATAATCCTAAAATACATGTTTACAGAAATTCAGAGATATTTGAAAGTTCCATTGAGAAGTTAAATTTAACCAATAGTGAGACGAATCAGTTATTCCGTATGTGGATACCTCAGCATTTCTTTAGACAATTGGCATTAAAAAAGTCTTCTGACAATGAGACATTTGATTGTTCAAATGATAACGATATCATAAGGCTGAAAAATCTCATCTTCTGTGCAAGGAATGAATCTGATCCAAATTATGAGATGTTGAAGGAATTACAAATTGAACAGAATGAGAGTACGTTCTCATTTATGTCCGTTTTTGAACGTTTGTATAGGGCGGTCATTCCAAATGTCAGATTGGATGGAATGATACGTTTATTCATCAAGAAATTTAATTTCCTTGACAATGCAGCCTGTGCGGTGGCATTAAATAAAAAGTTCCTATTCGAATGTACGACATTTATCGATTTTGTTAGAAGTCGCCAAAGTCAATCAAAACAGAAATTAATTAATTCTGAAAAACCAACACGAAAAAGGGAGAGTTTCTGTGAAAAACCAACAGTGTCTCCCAGATCCAGATATTTCTGTGACAGGATATATGAAATTCGAAGGAAAATGCATACGTGTTACAAACCATACAATCCATCCCAATTTTTATCATCTAAAAATCTTTTTTCACAGGAAAAACCTTTGTTTCCCGTGTCTCCAGTGAAGAGATTGGTCACTGGGATTGATGGTCCCAGACAAATGATGAGTAAAAGCTTTGAAAGACAGAAACAGGTGTCTTGTGCAGACTCTTTCCCTGGGTTAGAATTTGACAGTCAGCGACAGCTGGGGGGTCTTTCAGAGAGAGAAATTCTTTCTCACTTAAGGGACAAACTAGACCGAATCTTTGAAGAAAAATTTAGGTTTGGTCTTCAGCTAAATAAAGTGGATTTCTGGGTAAATTAATTTTATTGTTTGATAAATATGTTTATTCATATACAGTGAATCTATGCATATATATATATATATATATATATATATATATATATATATATATATATATATTAAAGGTAGTGATAGTAAATCAAGGTCATATTTTCATTTAGTAAAATGATAGTTAAATGTTATAAATTAATAATTTGATCTCTGTATATGAATAATAATATTTAAAATAAAATAATAAGAGAAAGTAACAGATTTTAAGTGTTTCATTTTTATCATAAATATGATAATAATTTTATTCTTTTATTTCCCTCAGAATTTATCAGTAAAGCAGATTGATGAAGTATTAATTTTTTATTTATTCATTTGTTCCTGTCCTCAATCAGGTAACATATATTTTATTGGGTAAGGTTAATCGCGAAAGTACGATTAATAATAATTATTATTTTCTCAGGTACCAATTGCCAGAGAATTATTACTTTAACGTTTCTTTTATGAATATACATACATCTTCTTTAGAGTTATTAGAAATGTAATCTGAGCTTTGGAGTGTAGTAAAACTGCTTGCTGTTTTGGAATGGTGTTCTTTGCACGTAACCAGAGCATGTGACTTGGTACTAAAGCTAATAATAAATGTTTGTTCTATGGTCAAATGTACAGTATGTAATACATTGGAATTTGTATTTTTTCGAGAAGTACTTCAAATTAGTAACATAATTTTTGAAATGCGCATAGAATAATTGGAAAAAAGGGATATGTGTCTGTCAGTTTCTATGTAGAAGTATATGTTAAAGAACCATGACAGTCTTGTGTGCATAGATGTGTCTATGAATGATTGATTGTCTGAGCAGCTGCTAATGTTAAGTACTTTGGATCCAGGAAAAAAAAAAAAAAAAGGGAATTTTTGTTTTAACTTCGAGGTTATAATATATGTATGTATACTATTAGAATAAATAAGTTATAGTACATAAGTATAAATGAAGGAATTTATACCGGATATATATATATATATATTATTCTTAGACATATTTCTTTAATATAGAGATGTTAAGATCTTTTGTGTTAAGTCACTTCTTTTACTGATACATAGATTGGTAATCATTTTTCTTTTCAAATATGGAAGTGATATTTATAATATGGTCTTGAAGATATACAACACAAATTTTAATTTAATTTAATCTAAACATATTAATTTTTATAATATCATATTTCATGATATAGAAAGGGGGAGGTTTGGTCTCAATCACACATTTATATTTGATAAATATATGTGTTTACAGGATACTTTAATAATTAATATTTCAAGTACAAAGGAAGAATTGGGAAAAAAAATATATTTGAAGTATATCATAATGCATTTATATACTAAGAGAAGTGTATTATTTGCAAGGTTACATGACTTAATTATTTTTATAGGTTACTGATATGATAGGTATGGAAATCCTATAAGATACTGGTAACATTAAGGTTATGTATTATTAAAGACATAGGTGTTATATACATAGAAGGCCTTATTTCTATTTCAATTTTTATTTTTATTCCGATTTTGATTTTTCCTTTTATTCCTATTTTTTATATTAATTATTATTTAATATTCACATTTTTAATCAAAATCTTAATTTTACAATTTTTATTTTTTCTTCAGATTTTAAATATCTCAATTGAGAAAACACTTCAATATTTAGTTAAGTAATATCTAATATAAGAATATTACTTTATTAAATATGAATCATATAAAAAGGGAAAAGTTCCACTTTTTGGAAGAAAAGATACTTCCTTCATCAATATATACAATTGTCTACTTCCTAGTAATACATTATTTTTATATTAGTATGTTAACACAATAAGGATGAAATATTACTTATAGTAGGTTATTTAATAAATAATAGACAAATTAAATTAATTATATAGAATAATAAAGATGGAAGATCGAGGTACATCTAGGTTTACCTTCCTATATTTACAAATAATATATATTATATTTTTAATCAATAATAATTTATAATGGGTATTATTGTGTTTTGATGGAATCATCCAGTTTTTTCTAAAAGGTTATTTGCTTTGGTTTATAATTTTACAAATGATCTAACTAAAAAGCCACATTGTTGCCTTTCATATTTATAATATGATACATGTTATAGGTACACATTATATTATTTCATATTTTATATTATATTTCGGTTACATTCAACACATTGCCACCTATGGGTTTGGAAGGGTAATGCACCAATGACAAAAAAGGTCATTACATGAGAATACTATTGTCTATACCATTATGCAGTATTATTACATCATTCTAAGTATCAATTATATTAATACTTCTACGATAATAATAATGACATGGTATTATAGTATTAGAGTTATGATACGCTGTGACATTTATTAGTGATAGTTATTGCCATATTTGGTATTTAGATTAGGGAATGAAGTCTTCAATCAAGATTACAAAAGATAAAAAGACTTTATAATTTTCCTAAAGTTAAAAGGGATTCTGCAAAAAGGTCCAAAAGGTAACATCTCAAATAAGACTGTGAAACATCCAAAATACACTTACCGTGTTTGCACCTCAGAAACACAGTGGTCCTATGGTTCAAGGATGGCCAATGACACATGGTCTGTGCATTAAGACCTCACTACAGATACTAAGAAGAACAATGACGTGTTAAAGTTAACCCCTGTCGTGCTGACCAAGAACGTCTTAACATCTGTTCCAGGATTTGACAACAGGCAGCATGGAGGATAAAGGTGACTAATGTAAATTACACTGCACAGACATCAAAGACCTATGCTATTCTTCTACACTCATGAACTGTGGTTTATCAACATTGGCTATGGACTTTGTAATAAAGAATAAGGTTTATGGACTTGATCTAACGATGATAAACACAATACGGGACTGTTTAAATTGATAACCATTCATTTTTATCAAAGGATTTATTTCTAAGAGACTGTGTTTATGCCGGATTACATCGGAGATAAGAAGACGTCAACTCAGAGGACATCATATGGTGACCGGATTTGTTTTTTTGCATTTCTTTTTAGGTCTAGCGAAGTATAGTTATATATTTTTATATGATTGATCAGTCACGGCCTATCATAACATGAATTCACATTATTATATTATTGAACTTACAACGTGAATAATGCAAATTAATTATTATTCATCATTATTATTGATATTAATCTATTATCGCCAAATAAGGAAAGAAGATTTGTTATTTTAATGATGTATTAATTAATTTTCGGGGTTACTCCACCCACTTCAAGGGGGCTTTGTAAAAACATTAAAATTAATACATCTAGTTATCAAATATTTTATAGTAGGACATATAAGTTCATAGTTCTGTTTATGTTGGAGGGCATAGGTTATTTATAAAGTTTATAAGGAATAAATATTAAAATGCCCATATTGAATATACTTGAGTACTGACATGGAAGGATATATATAAATCCTCTGGTAGCTTCTAGAAGATTATGTCATATGGAACTATGTTCAAGTAAAACACCTTATATGAACTGAGCAGTTGGTATATAACACACGATGGAGGGGGCTATTGCTCGCTCCTCCACATTGCCTGCTGTCAGAAGACTCCAAGGCTGCAAGAGGAAGACACGCTGTCCGGCCTAAGGGATGACACCCCCTGCTTTGCCATTCAGGAACCAAGGAGAGATGGGTGAAGATTTTCCATTGATCAGTATGGACTAAACGAACTCTTTTTTCCGTAAGCTAACAAAGTATATTATTTTTCCTTTCTGTAACTGAACCCTGGCAACCATTTTTAAATAGATAAAATACATTTATTTTTTACATTTTTGAAGTCCTTTCTTTCATGCGCTTTTACGTATTTGAAGAAAAATATATTTAAGAGTATATTTTTTAACAATGACTGATTCATGGCTGTGGGCGGGACAGGTCCAAGCAAATGCTGCATGAAATAAATAGCCTGTGGACAAGGCCTGATGACAGTGTGAACAGTCACCAACCGCCAAAATCTAGACAGATGGAATACATCCCAAATTGGGGTGCATAGCAAAGTGGGGGTCAGCCACCGACCAATTCAATGAAGAAAAACAAAACGCCAGCACTAAATGTGCACTTCAGCACTAAACATTCCAAACTGTACTTATTATAAAACTTTTTGAGATTTTTGGCAAAAAATTGCAATTTCTTGAGCTGCCTCGCCACGTCACGGCAAATTTCATTTGAGGCAGTCCTACACTAAAATATTTTTATAAAATGTGCCATACGGCCTCACATATGAATAGTAGAACTGCTCTTAGCAGCACTCACCTGGTCTATTTCAATCCCGTACCCATGACTGAGTCATGGCTATGGGCGGGACAGGTCCAAGCAAATGCTGCATGAAGTAAATAGCCTGTGGACAAGGCCTGATGACAATGTGAACAGTCACCAACCGCCAAAATCTAGACAGATGGAATACATCCCAAATTGGGGTGCATAGCAAAGTGGGGGTCAGCCACCGACCAATTCAATAAAGAAAAAAAAAAAAGCCAGCACTAAATGTGCACTTCAGCACTAAACATTCCAAACTGTACTTATTATAAAAATTTTTGAGATTTTTGGCTAAAAATTGCAATTTCTTGAGCTGCCTCGCCACGTCACGGCAAATCTCATTTGAGGCAGTCCTACACTAAAATATTTTTATAAAATGTGCCATACGGCCTCACATATGAATAGTAGAACTGCTTTTAGCAGCACTCACCTGGTCTATTTCAATCCCGTACCCATGACTGAGTCATGGCTATGGGCGGGACAGGTCCAAGCAAATGCTGCATGAAGTAAATAGCCTGTGGACAAGGCCTGATGACAATGTGAACAGTCACCAACCGCCAAAATCTAGACAGATGGAATACATCCCAAATTGGGGTGCATAGCAAAGTGGGGGTCAGCCACCGACCAATTCAATGAAGAAAAACAAAAAGCCAGCACTAAATGTGCACTTCAGCACTAAACATTCCAAACTGTACTTATTATAAACATTTTTGAGATTTTTGGCAAAAAATTGCAATTTCTTGAGCTGCCTCGCCACGTCATGGCAAATCTCATTTGAGGCAGTCCTACACTAAAATATTTTTATAAAATGTGCCATACGGCCTCACATATGAATAGTAGAACTGCTCTTAGCAGCACTCACCTGGTCTATTTCAATCCCGTACCCATGACTGAGTCATGGCTGTGGGCGGGACAGGTCCAAGCAAATGCTGCATGAAGTAAATAGCCTGTGGACAAGGCCTGATGACAATGTGAACAGTCACCAACCGCCAAAATCTAGACAGATGGAATACATCCCAAATTGGGGTGCATAGCAAAGTGGGGGTCAGCCACCGACCAATTCAATGAAGAAAAACAAAAAGCCAGCACTAAATGTGCACTTCAGCACTAAACATTCCAAACTGTACTTATTATAAAAAAAATTTAGAAAGGCGAGCGACCAATCCGTGGGGGGGGCGGAGGCGAGGCGAGCGGCCAATCCGTGCGGGGGGGCGGGACCATGGCGAGCCCAGCGGCCAATCAGCTTTGTGTCACCGTAAGGACACAATTTTGGAGCAAGACAGACAGACAGACAGACAGACAGAATAAGGCAATTATATATATAGATTGCTTCTATTTTCCAGCACTTGTTATGATTTGATCTCTTTTTATTGCATTTTTGGAAATGTGATGGGACAGAAAAATGGTAATTCTGGCTTTTTTATTTTTTTTTCTCTAAAAGTACACCAAGATCATTCTCTACGAGTAAGGCTGCTTTCAGACGTCCGTTTTTACTCAGGTACCAGTCACACGCATGGTTATGGTCACACGTGTGTCATACGTGTGACATCCGTGTTTGCATGCGTGTGACAGGTACCGGAGAAAACACGGGTCTGTGAAATAAAATGATTTTCCATATTTACCTGCTTTCTCCGTCTCTGCTGCATCCCGCTCCCGACCCCCCCGCTCATTATATTCATCGATCATTCACTGCACTCAGGAAGCCGGAGCATCGCGGGGACAGCGCTGGGTACAGCACCGCCGAGGACAGCACTGCGGGGACAGGTGAGTATTTACAAAGCACAGTGACATTCAGGAGGTCATCGCAGTTCCCAATGAACTCTGATGAAATCCTGATGACCCCCGCAATACAGCTTCACGGGTTCATCAGAGTTCATTGGGAACTGTGATGAGTCCCCGATGCTGTCCCCGCAATGTTCCGGCTTCTAGGTTCTCACCACATACATACACACACACACACACACACTCTGCTGTATACTCATCCAGCGATGCGGTCCCCAGCACAGAAGTCCCCAGCGCTGTCCCCGCTTCCAGCTCCACAGGGCACTGAATATTCAGTAAGTATAATGAGCGGCGATAAAGAGCGGGAGGTAGCAGAGCCGCAAACAGCATCGCTGGAGAGAGGTAAATATAGAAAATCTTTTTATTAAAAAGACCCATATTTTCTCCGGTATGTTTTACACTGATGTCACACGGATCACATCAGTGTGTGATCCGTGTGACATCCGTGCTGCCGGAGATGCCTGCGTGTGTGCGTGCGGGGTCATGAAAGGTCACACGGTCCGAGTGCAAACACGAACGTGTGAGGCACATCATAAAATAACATGGGTACGTGTGACATCCGTGTTAAAAATGGATGTCACACGTACCTAAAACATGGACGTCTGAAACCAGCCTAACTCTCTTAGGCCACTTGTGATTAAAAATAGCGAGTGCAATCCTATTAAAAATTGGGTTGCATTAGCAGCAATGTTATTCAAAGAGGCAGTGTCCACCTACGAGTTTTTCCTCAGCTGTAATCGGGCTGTACATCACACAAAACTCTCCAATGCAAGTCCATGGGTGTGAGAAAGAAAACGGACGGTACATGGACAGTGCGTGTGCCATCCAATTTTTTTCTTGCACCCATAGACTTGTATTGGTGACTCTTGTGCGATATACAAAAATGGGCAGAACTCTCCTGGCAACTAATAAAAAAATATAGATATATACCGTATTTTTCGGACTATAAGTCGCACCGGACTATAAGACGCACCCTGGTTTTAGAGGAGGAAAATAGGAAAATAAAACTTTAAGCAAAAAAATGTGGTCATGACACACTGTTATGGGGCGAGTATCTGCTGCTGACACTGTTATGGGGGTAATGTCCCCAAATTCTCTACTAAGGTACCCCATCCTGGTAATGATTCTCCTGCCTTGTATATGATCCTGCTATAAACCCCCATCCTGCTTATATACCAGCATCCTGCTCATATTCCCCCATCCTATTTATATACCCCCTCCTGTTCATATACCCCCATCCTGTTCATATACCCCCATCCTGTTCATATACCCCATCCTGTTCATATACCCCCATCTTGTTCATATACCCCCATCCTGTTCATATAGCCCCCATCCATCCTGTTCATATAGCCCCCATCCTGTTCATATACCCCCATCCTATTCATATACCCCCCATCCTGTTCATATACCCCCCATTCGGTTCATATACCCCCATCCTGTTCATATACCCCCCATCCTGTTCATATACCCCCCATCCGTCCTGCTCATATACTCCCATCCTGTTCATATACCCCCATCCTGTTCATATACCCCCATCCTGTTCATATACCCCCCATCCATCCTGCTCATATACTCCCATCCTGTTCATATACCCCCATCCTGTTCATATACCCCCATCCTGTTCATATACCCCCCATCCATCCTGTTCATATACTTCCATCCTGTTCATATACCCCCCATCCATCCTGCTCATATACTCCCATCCTGTTCATATACCCCCATCGTGCTCATATACCATCCTGGTATATGGCCTGTATCCTATAGCACAGAGAAAAAAAAGTAAACGTTTATACTCACCTTTTCCTCACTCCCTCCAGCACCGATCATCTTCCTCTCTGCGCCGCTGACCTGCGTGTGTGGAGCCGTTCCCCTGCAGCACGTGATGTCTTCCTGTCTGTGCCGATCAGCTGACCAGCACAGATCAGCTGACCGGCACAGACAGGAAGACATCGCGTGCTGCGGGGGAATGGCTCCACACACGGGGACGGGTGAGTGTACTGATTCACTGCACCCCGCGCTGATAATGATGTGCGGGGGGCAGTGAATACAGTCGCACATGATCACTCCAGGCTGTAATTGCCAGGGGTGATCATGTGAACCGGCTCTTTACTATTCACGCGTCCCCGCTCGTCCTCCCGCCCACCTGTCAGCGCCGGCTTCTGCGCTGAGAAATGGGCGGGAGGATGGGAGTGCATATGTAATGAGCGGGCACACGTGGTCACGGCAGGCTGCTATAGTAGCCTTCTCGTGCCCCCGATGACCCGCTGCACCGCAGCACCCTCATTCCCCGCAGCCACAGTCAGACCATAAGACGCACCCCCAACTTTCCCCCAACATTTGGGGGAAAAAAAGTGCGTCTTATGGTCCGAAAAATACGGTAAGTAGTTAGATAGTCACAAGCCCCATATATATATATATATATATATATATATATATATATACTAGAAGGTGGCCCGATTCTACGCATCGGGTATTCTAGAATTTACGTATTGTGTAGTTCATGTATGATTTTTGTTATATATATATATATATATATAGATATAGATGTTGTTGTGTGTAGGTACCAAGTGTTTGTGTAGGGTGCTGTACATGTTCTGGATGTTGTCTGGGTGTGATGGGGGGTGAGAGCGGTGTTGTTTGTGTCTTGCGTTGTTTGTGGAGCGCTGTGTGTCTGTAGCGTTGTGTGTGTGTTGCGCAGTTTGTGTGTGTGTGGTGTGTTTTGGGGGGAGGTATGTTTTGTGCAATGTGCGAGTTGTGCGGTATGTGCGTATATTTGTGTGTGCAGCGTTGTCTGTGTGTGTGGGTGTCTGTGTAGGGCAGTTGTTTGTGGTTCCCAGTGTGTGTGTGTGGTGTGGTGTGTTGTGCAGTGCGCGCGCGCGCGTATGTGTGTGTGTTGGGGGGAGGTGTGCACTTCCCATCGTGCTCCATCCCCCATGCAGCGCACTCCCCATCGTGCTCCATCCCGTATGCTGCGCACCCCCCATCGTGATCCATCTCCCATCCTGCGCACTCCCAAACGTGCTCCATCCGCCATGCTGCGCACTCCCAAACGTGCTCCATCCGCCATGCAGCGCACTCCCCATCGTGCTCCATCCCCCATGCTGCGCACTCCCAAACGTGCTCCATCCGCCATGCTGCGCACTCCCCATCGTGCTCCATCTCCCATGCTGCGCACTCCCAAATGTGCTCCATCCGCCATGCTGCGCACTCCCCATCGTGCTCCATCTCCCATGCTGCGCACTCCCAAATGTGCTCCATCCGCCATGCTGCGCACTCCCAAACGTGCTCCATCCGCCATGCTGTGCACTCCCAAACGTGCTCCATCCACCATACTCCACACTCCCCATCGTGCTGCATCCTCCATGCTGCGCACTCCCAAACGTGCTCCATCCGCCATACTCCGCACTCCCCATCGTGCTGCATCCGCCATGCTGCGCACTCCCAAACGTGCTCCATCCCCCATGCTGCGCACTCCCAAACGTGCTCCATCCGCCATGCTGCGCACTCCCAAACGTGCTCCATCCCCTATGCTGCGCACCCCCCATCGTGCTCCATCTCCCATCCTGCGCACTCCCAAACGTGCTCCATTCGCCATGCTGCACACTCCCAAACGTGCTCCATCCGCCATGCTGCGCACTCCCAAACGTGCTCCATCCGCCATGCTGCGCACTCCCCATCGTGCTCCATCCCCCATGCTGCGCACTCCCAAACGTGCTCCATCCGCCATGCTGTGCACTCCCAAATGTGCTCCATCCGCCATACTCCGCACTCCCCATCGTGCTGCATCCTCCATGCTGCGCACTCCCAAACGTGCTCCATCCGCCATACTCCGCACTCCCCATCGTGCTGCATCCGCCATGCTGCGCACTCCCAAACGTGCTCCATCCCCCATGCTGCGCACTCCCAAACGTGCTCCATCCGCCATGCTGCGCACTCCCAAACGTGCTCCATCCCCTATGCTGCGCACCCCCCATCGTGCTCCATCTCCCATCCTGCGCACTCCCAAACGTGCTCCATTCGCCATGCTGCGCACTCCCAAACGTGCTCCATCCGCCATGCTGCGCACTCCCAAACGTGCTCCATCCGCCATGCTGCGCACTCCCCATCGTGCTCCATCCCCCATGCTGCGCACTCCCAAACGTGCTCCATCCGCCATGCTGCGCACTCCCCATCGTGCTCCATCTCCCATGCTGCGCACTCCCAAACGTGCTCCATCCGCCATGCTGCGCACTCCCAAACGTGGTCCATCCGCCATGCTGCGCACTCCCAAACGTGCTCCATCCGCCATACTCCGCACTCCCCATCATGCTGCATCCTCCATGCTGCGCACTCCCAAACGTGCTCCATCCGCCATACTCCGCACTCCCCATCGTGCTGCATCCCCCATGCTGCGCACACCCAAACGTGCTCCATCCGCCATGCTGCGCATTTCCAAACGTGCTCCATCCGCCATGCTGCGCACTCCCAAACGTGCTCCATCCGCCATGCTGCGCACTCCCAAACGTGCTCCATCCGCCATGCTGCGCACTCCCAAATGTGCTCCATCCGCCATGCTGCGCACTCCCAAACGTGCTCCATCCGCCATGCTGCGCACTCCCAAAGGTGCTCCATCCGCCATGCTGCGCCAGCATCAGCCTCTCCGTCTCCAGCATCAGCCTCCCCATCCCAGCCTTCCCCAGGTTCAGCCTCTCTCCTCTCAGCCTCCTCCAGCACGCCGTGCTCCTCTGCCGACACTCACAGATCCGATCGCACACATGCTGCGCACTCCCAAACGTGCTCCATCCCCTATGCTGCGCACCCCCCATCGTGCTCCATCTCCCATCCTGCGCACTTCCAAACGTGCTCCATTCGCCATGCTGCGCACTCCCAAACGTGCTCCATCCGCCATGCTGCGCACTCCCAAACGTGCTCCATCCGCCATGCTGCGCACACTCCCATCGTGCTCCATCCCCCATGCTGCGTACTCCCAAACGTGCTCCATCCGCCATGCTGCGCACTCCCCATCGTGCTCCATCTCCCATGCTGCGCACTCCCAAACGTGCTCCATCCGCCATGCTGCGCACTCCCAAACGTGGTCCATCCGCCATGCTGCGCACTCCCAAACGTGCTCCATCCGCCATACTCCGCACTCCCCATCGTGCTGCATCCTCCATGCTGCGCACTCCCAAACGTGCTCCATCCGCCATACTCCGCACTCCCCATCGTGCTGCATCCCCCATGCTGCGCACTCCCAAACGTGCTCCATCCGCCATGCTGCGCATTTCCAAACGTGCTCCATCCGCCATGCTGCGCACTCCCAAACGTGCTCCATCCGCCATGCTGCGCACTCCCAAACGTGCTCCATCCGCCATGCTGCGCACTCCCAAACGTGCTCCATCCGCCATGCTGCGCACTCCCAAACGTGCTCCATCCGCCATGCTGCGCACTCCCAAAGGTGCTCCATCCGCCATGCTGCGCCAGCATCAGCCTCTCCGTCTCCAGCATCAGCCTCCCCATCCCAGCCTTCCCCAGGTTCAGCCTCTCTCCTCTCAGCCTCCTCCAGCACGCCGTGCTCCTCTGCCGACACTCACAGATCCCATCGCATACAGTCACACACACCCACACACACCCACCCGATCGCATACACTCACACACACCCGATCGCATACACTCACACACACCCGATCGCATACACTCACACACACCCACACACCCCCACCCGATCGCATACACTCACACCCACCCGATCGCATACACTCACACACACCCGATCGCATACACTCACACACACCCGATCGCATACACTCACACACAAAGACACACACACTGACGATATTGCACATGCGCGCTGATACTCACAACATCCGGGGATATCACATGCTTCTGGCCATGTGATCCCCCGGCAGGTCCTGGAAGCTCACAACAGCACAGTATCGCCGCCGAGAAGCAAGCGATATCCCAGGATGTTGTGAGTATTTGGATGCGATGTGATGTGTGAGGTGTGTGTGAGTGTGATCTGATTTGTGTGTGTATGTGTGTGTGTGTGTGCTGTTATGTGTGTGTATGTTCCGCAGCTGTGTGGATGCGATGTGATGTGTGTGTGAGGTGTGTGTGAGAGTGAGTGTGAGCCGGTGTACACTGGTAACTATGATACACATCGGGTAACTAAGGGACCTTAGTTACCCGATGTGTATAATGGTTACCAGCTTTCACGGCCTCCGTCAAGATCCCAGCATCGCAAGGTTATGTCTGGCGCTGCCGGGATCCTGACGGAGCCGGTGTAGAAGCAAGCGATATCCCAGCATGTTGTGATGTGTGAGGTGTGTGTGAGGTGTGTGTGAGAGTGAGTGTGAGAGTGAGTGTGATCTGATGTGTGTGTGTACTCACCTGGGAATCGGAGCTCCGTGTCAGTTGGGCCAGAGCGAGCGTGCATTGCGTGAGGGGGGCGGGGCCTGCAGAGAGCCGGGGCGAGAGGCCAATCCGTGTGGGGGGGCGGGGTCATGGCGAGCCCAGCGGCCAATCAGCTTTGTGTCACCGTAAGGACACAATTTCGGAGCATGACAGACAGACAGACAGATAGACAGACAGATAGACAGACAGACAGACAGACAGACAGAATAAGGCAATTATATATATAGATTTATACTTGCACCCTTTGGTGCCTTTCATGTGGCACTAAAGTGTGTTTAATCTGGTTTAACCTAATAAATAATTTAAATAAACTATGTGGGGTTCCCTCTATTTTTGATAATCAGACAAGGTAACGTAGACAGCTGTGAGCTGATATTATCAGGATGGGAAGGTCCAAAGTTATTGAGTCCGTCCCAACCTAAAAATAGCTGCCTGCAGTCACCTCAGAAATGCCGCATCATATCAATTCTAACCTCGGCTATTGCCACCATATCAGGGCAATCAGGATAATAGTTTATGGGGTGGATGTCAGCTGTGTAGTGCTAGCTGGCATCAAGCCCTGGTGCTAGTAATGAACAGGTGTTCACTACTCCTGTAAGTGAAAATAAAAAAACAAACACAAAAATACTTAATTTTAAAAAACACTCCCCGACACTTTCCCTGATTCCCCAACTTACTAAAAAAAAACATGCAGGACCAACGTAGTTCAAAGAATCTGAGCACACCAGGAGTCGGGAGTGGCTGATGCTGAAAGTCTAGGAGGCCTTATTCTGAGGCCTAAAAAAGAAGAAAAGGAAGCGCTTCTGTGAAGGATCTTCATAGACACATTGAAAGCTGAATAAACAAATTCACTTAATTTACAGGCACAACACTGAAAAATCACATGCAACAGGAGTAACAATTTCAGGGCAAAGGGCTGAAGCTTGAATATAGACTTGTGATGCTTGTTTGAGGGGGGAGGGAATGGAATCAGCTCCTCGTGACTCAGCTGTTACTGTTGGGGTTTCTGGTTCCAAATTTTACAAAAAGACTTTAATTGAAAACTATCCGTTTCATAGACAATATCGCAAATATCCATTATAAAAGTGAAAAAAGGGGGAGAAGGAAAGAGATGCAGGGATAAAAGACTTGTAAACCCAAATCAATGGTGGTAAAGCTGCAAAAAAAAATTATATATATATATATATATATATATATACAGGGTGGTCCAAAAGTAGGTGGACAGAAAATTATAACATTTATTGTGTTTTATATGTAAAATTATATTTACTAATACATGCATGACATTGACAATTACATTTTATTCTGAACAATAATACAAAAGCCCTTAATTTTTTTCAACGCAGGTGCTCAAACTGTTTTCCATTACAATTTGCATAGCTTTGAAGGCAACATTTTTGCACAAGTCTCTTTGGGTATTAATTTCTTAAAATGCATCTCTTATGTAATTTTTGAAATGACTGACACTTTTTGGTTTTTGACTATAAACTTTGTCCTTGAGTACTGCCGAAAACAAAAAAATCCAATGGGGTCAAGTCTGGTGAATGTGTCGGCCAATCAAGTGGGCCTCTTCAGCCAATCCACTTATTAGGAAATGTTTCATCATGATACTCGCGGACTACTCTTGAATAATGTGGAGGGGCCCCATCTTGTTGGAAATAAAGGTCATTTGAATCCTGTCTGGATCATCCTCCAATAAACCATGAATTAGACGTGGACGATAAGATTTCCACCCAATAGATTTCAGGATTCGCATGATAGAAGCTTGTGCAATTCCCTATTCTAAAGAGACTGTTCTGGGGGACTTTTTTGGACTCTGAACATAGGTTAATATCTTATTGGCCTATAAAGAGGTAATTATCCAATGAAAGTACTCATGCTGATCTCAACATGTTCCCCCCCCCTTCTATTTTGTCTCAGGGGTTCATCAAGGGATTTACAAAGACAGCAGGACTGGAAATGAGTCCTTTGAATATTGGCCAACTTGATTAAAGGCCGCTTTACACGCTGCAATATTGCTAGCATTTGCTAGCATTTAACATTATCGCTACGGCAGCGTCACACGCACATACCTGCTCTGCGACGTCGCTGTGACCGGCGAACCGCCTCGTTTCTAAGGGGGCGGTTCGTTCAGTGTCATAGCTACGTCACAGCAGCATCACTGAACCGCCACCCAATAGAAGCGGAGGGGCGGAGATGAGCGGGACGTAACATCCCGCCCACCTCCTTCCTTCCGCATTGCCGGTGGAGGCAGGTAAGGAGATGTTCGTCGTTCCTGCGGTGTCACACATAGCGATGTGTGCTGCCGCAGGAACGACGAACAACATCATACATGCAGCAACAACGATAATTGAGAATAGGGGACATATCACCGATTAGCGATTTTGAACATTTTTGCAACGATTCAAAATCGCTCATAGGTGTCACACGCAACGACATCGCTAATGCGGCTGGATGTGCGTCACAAATTCCGTGACCCTAACGACATAGCTTTAGTGGCCTTAAGTTTAGTCATCCACTATAATTACTAGTTTATCCGCAGGGTTCCTATATAATGTTGGGGAATGTATTCCCTCTCTGGATGTTGGCCAATGAGTATGTTACGGCTCCACGTGCTGCATTAATGAGGTAGGGAGCAGTGGAGGGTAAGCACACCAATCCCTTAAGCTATCCCTTGTTCATATAGCCTGGTATCTTAGGTCCCGACTCCTCATTGCACCTACACCTTTGTCAATTTATACCACTGGAGGCATTTCTGTTTTCACCATGCACAATACCCACTTTTTCTTTGGAGTACTTGTAATAAAGTATTACATTTTACCGGGACTATGTCCTTCTTGTACAACATTACCTCTATATATGCTTTTTGGAGATTTGAAAATGGGCAGCACATAAGCTTTACACCAATTGCTCTGCACGGTACCAGTCATTAGAGAATGTCACGGTGACATACAGTTCTGTGGTGTCCGGCTATAGAAGGCTGCAGAAACTGCTCCCTGACCTTCTATTCCTTCTTGATGTATCACCTCTGCTTGGGGTTCATCCCTTTCCCTTTAGGACCCTGTGGAGTTCCTCACTCCTCAGTTGTTTCCATCCACACATCCATTTGTGTCCTTAATTTCCCTAATTTCCTTCTGGTCTGCGCTCGTCTGTGTTTGTTATCTTGGTATATCCTTTAGCTCTTAGTGGGGTTAACAAACAGCTCATCCTTTCCGCTCCCTACCTAGGACCCAGATCAGGGTCAGCCTAAGGGCCAGGTATCCTGCTCAGCGCATAGGTATGGAACCTATTTAGAACAGTGAGGGAAGCAGGGGCCCTGCGGTAGGCTTGGTCATGGGTCACCATCTCCCCCTTCCCTAGACACAGGCTCTCCTTTCCCTTCCCTTTTGCGATTCGCTGGGTACTTCCCCATACCTAGCATGACACATGTGACTTCAGGGCCATTCTCCTGTAGACAAGCATCTGGTGTGGGATTCGGCCCTACTGCTGTGATGTGAGCTTTCTCTCAAATTGGCTGGCACTCCAGTCCTCTTCACAAAGCAAGAAGATAGGGAGGGTTCACTAGAGTCCTGGTTGGGTGGGTGGATGTTATATGTGCAAGCCATACTTTCATGCAGGTCCTTGAACAATCCAAGAGACGCCCGCCAGGAATTGATAGACACAGATTCAGTTCTCTTATTTAACAGTCTTTTACTTATAGTTTCACACAGTAATTCAGTCATATTATTACTGTGGGCACAACACTTGAAAATTGTAAGCATGGAACACTTTACTTCAAATGACACTTCTACTGCAGACTGCTCCTTGGTACTTGGTACTACTGCTGCTCTTACACTGTCCTTTCCTTCACTTGCTGACACCACAGTTCCCCCCAGTAAAGTCATAAATTCGTATTTGGCCATGATCGAGCCCAGCCCTGAAGGCCCCGTTCGTGCTAATGGTTCTTGCCAGCCTGCACTGCTGACAGACCACATTTGTTCACTAAGTTTTTCTGTGGTGACCTGTTCGCCCAAGTCTACATCAGCCTTCCGCTATAGGATTTGTACCGCTGGACACAGTCACAACCCAGGATGCCTGGGCTGGGGTCTGATACTCACATCAGTGGGATGGAGCACTCTGCTGTTCCGTCCTACATTACAGTTTATGTTTTCTGTTTTTGGGCCTCGCCATGTACACCCATTCTTGAACCTAGGTATTTGCTGTATTGTACAGTACAAATTCTCTCTGAACTTTTCTTTAGTCTATTATCTTCCTATATAAACCTTGTCTCTGCCCTATTCTCTCTGAACTTTTCTTTACACTATTCTTTTTTTTTCTGATAAATCTTGCTAATATGTGCCTCTCCACACATCTATTATGTTTATTCAGCAATATTACCTTTTATCGTGCTCTAGCAGCACATCCTCATTGCTGGCTCCAGCTTTGATGGGGTTAATCTCTCTTCTGACTTCCTGGGTTCAGTTCCTACAACTCCCATAATTCTTTGCGGCTCTAGAACTGTACACACTAACACACCCACTCAGCTCTCCTCTCCACCCAAAGACTCCTCCCTGCAATCACAATAGAGACAGCCGAAGCTGCCAGCACTGCACAACCAAAGGAAGAAAGCATCTATCTTCTGCTTGTTTTCATATAGTTCATAGTCTGTGTGTGTGTGTGTGTACAGAAATTGATTATTAGCCGGCACAACATGTGAAAAAAATAATGGGGGAAAGAAAAATGAAGGGGTCATGAGATTGCTTTTTCCCCCTCTTGCCTAGTCTCTTTGTGTCGTCTGTATCATCCGTGTGGCATGCATTTTGCAGGCTACTTTCACATCAGCGTTTTTTTGCCTATAGGCAAAAAACTGCAAACTGCATATGACCGGATCCTGTGGATTAAATGTGCAACGTATGCAACCGTTATTTTACCGGATCCTTCTGCAGCGGGACACAGAATTTATCGTCCGGCACTTGGGTCAGTTGACTCCTGATCTCACAGCCCACACACGCTGCAATGGCTGCAGGTTAACCTCAGTCACTGCCTGCTGCCGATCACATGTGACAGTGTGCGGGCTGTGTGGTCAGGAGTTCAGCTGAGTTCAGATCAGCTGACTCCAGTGTCGGCCGATTAGGCTGGGGCCACACGGGGATTACTGCGATCCCCTCGCATGACACTCGGCTCACGCTGGCAGTACAGCAGAGCTGAGTGTCATTCGTGTGTCCTTGCTACTGAGGTCCGACTGTGCGAGCGGACCTCAGCTGCGGGGGGTGGTCTGGCACTCAGGAGGGGTGGGCCAGCGCTGCGGAGGGGCGGGCGGGCCGGCACTAAGGAGGGGTGGGAGGGATTTCTCTCCCTCTCTCCTCCGTAGTCGGCTATTGCAATTCTCGCTCTGCACTCGTGGTTCACCGATGTACCGTGAGTGCAGTGCGATTTTTCTCTCACCCCATACACTTGAATGGGTAAAAGAGAAAGATTCTTGCATTACAATCGCAGCATGCTGCGATTGTTTTCTCGGTCCGATTAGGGTTGAGAAAATAATCGCTCATGTGCGCTGATACACAAGTTAATGTTGGTCTGAATGGAATGCACTCCACTCGCACTGTTTTTCTCACCATGTGGCTTAGGCCTTACTTGTTCTGTGTCCCCCTGCATCCATCGCAGCGTGTGCGGGCTGGAGTTCAGCTGAGTTCAGATCAGCTGACTCCAGTGCTGGACTGAACTCAGGTGACCTCACAGCCCGCACACGCTACGATTGATGCAGGTGGACACAGAACAAGTAATCGTCTGACACTGGAGTCATCTGATTACTTGTTCTGCTGGCGCTGTGGTCAGGAGTAGGCATGAGTGAGCAGTAAAATGCTCTGGTGCTCGATGGGCGAAGCCCATGTCGATTTTTTTTTTAAATTCATTAAAAATAAAAAAGAACAAACAAAAAAAAACCACAAACACATAACCCTAACTCTAGGATCAGGGGTAAAAAAAAAGTGTGGGCTCCAGCTGCATTTTCTATTGCTAAAGGTAACCCAAGCAGCTACTGGCTGCTAACCTACGCTGCTTGGTGTTACCTTCACTGGCAATGGAAAATCCAGGGAAGCCTTTTTTTTTTTAAAAGGTTTTTGCCTAAAAACTTTTTTTAAAAAAATGACGTGGGCTTTGCCACATTTTTTGTACCCTTGCCAGGTACAGCAGGCAGGTACAGGCTGCCCCCAACCCCCAGCTGCCTATTTGTACCCGTCTGGGAACCAAAAATATAGAGCCCTTTTTTTTTCATGAATTTCATGAAATAATTTAAAAAAAAAAATGACGTGGGCTCCGCCGAATTTTTGAGTCCAGCCAGGTACAACTAGGCAGCTGGGGATTGGAATCCGCAGTGCAGGGTGCCCAAACTTTCTGGGGCCCCCGCTGCGAATTGCAGTCCACATCCGCCCCAGAAAATGGTGCTTTCATAGAAGCGCCATCTTCTGGCGCTGTATCCAACTCTTCCAGTGGCCCTGGTGCCAGGTGGCACGCTGAGTAATAAGGGGTTAAAACCAGCTATCTTTTACCAGCTGGTATAAAGCCCGAGATTCTTAATGTCAGGCCAAGTTTGACCCGGCAATTAAGAGTCTCCAATAAAGGGTTAAAAAAAAAAGACATCACACAGAGAAAAATACTTTATTAGAAATAAGTACACAGACACACTTAGAGACTCCATCTTTATTACTCCCTCTCACCCCTCCACGATCGAAAGATTTCTGTACTGACCATGCCAGGAGAGAGAGAGGGAAAAGAGAGAGAGGGAAGACAGAGAGGAAAAAGAGAAAGGGAAAAGAGAGAGAGGAGAGAGAGAGGAGAGAGAGAGGGAAAAGAGAGAGAGAGGGAAAAGAGAGAGAGAGGGAAAAGAGAGAAAGGGAAGAGAGAGAGAGGGAAGAGAGAGAGGGAAGAGAGAGCGAGGGAAGAGAGAGCGAGGGAAGAGAGAGCGAGGGAAAAGAGAGAGCGAGGGAAGAGAGCGAAGAAAAAGAGAGAGAGGAAAAAGAGAGAGGAAAAAGAGAGCGAGAGCGAGGTAAGAGAGAGAAGAAAGAGAGAGAGAGGCGAGAGAGAGAGGGAAGACAGAGAGAGGGAGGGGAGAGAAGAGGGGGAGAGGGGGGAGGATAGGGGGAGAAGAGGGAGCAGAGAAGAGAGGGGGAGAGAGGTACTCTGTCACCAACTTGCTCCACTATGTGACTTGTGCAGGTGACAGAGTGGAGACAGTTGGTCCCATGCAGCACGACAGGTGACAGAGCAGAGCGATGACATGCTCTGCTCTGACACATACGGTGCTGCATGTCACCGGCTTGTCAGTCTCTTGCTGCGTCCTGTAGTGCTGGTGGGAGGAGCACAGGATCACACCGCCCGACACCGCTCGTTCTCCTAACATCGGAGCAGAGTGGGCGGGTGGAGAGTGAGATCACATACTTACGAGACAGGGGGGTTTCAGCTGAAGAAACCCCCCTTGTACTCCACACAGGCACCCCGTGCCTCACACATCTGCCGGACACTCAGCCCTCTTCACCGCTCCACACTAGTGTCCCGTGCCATCCTCCCCTCGATGCTGGGCTGTGACGTGCGGTAGTCACCGCCCACAGCCCTGTCAATCAATGTGAGTGGCGCCAGCATCCTCTGACGTAACCGTCCAGTTTGAGAGCCCGTAACTTGATGGGACGTAAGAGGATACTAGCGGCCACAGCACCAGGTGGTTATGTGGCCGGAACTGAGCGTGCAGGATAGCGCCGCTCAGTGCCAGAACTGCAAATAGAGGCCAATGAAGAAAACAGCTAAAATGGTAAGTTACACTCATATAGAAAATAAAAAAATGCGTGAACCACCCCTTTAAATATTTTCTGTCTGGCTACTCCTATCGCTAGGCAACCTTCAACATCTTGCCAAGGAGCAGTACCTGAAAATGGCCACTGAGTGATCACATGTGCTACGTTAGCATAAAGACATTAACAATATGTACATTATTCTCAACGTCGACTGAGGTCTTCAGGGATGGGGTGCACGAATCCAGCACACCTTTACACTCCTATGATGTCCCCTTTGAGATTCCCCTCAAATGAAATATCACAGGAAGTAAAGAAAAAGCACATATAGGGATTAGAAGAATAGGGAGAATGGTAGGTAGTTTTATAATAAAGAAAATTGCTAAGTGATTAGGGCTTATAGATTATATAGCAGAACTTTTAGAATGCTGGCGTTTTCAGAATACAGTGATGTAATGGCTCAAGCTACTTTATACACCCTCTCAAAAAAGAAGGAAATAACACAATTGTAAACAAATAATTGGCACCTCTGAATACTTCAAGTACTCAATAGAGGCCAGATTGAAATTAAGATAATACATTTTATTCAGCAAAAAGGATTAAAATCTACATACACACTCATACATTTAAATGAAAAAAGAGAAAGAATCTCCTGGTGTGTTGGGGGGCATGAATGTGACGCCCTGACATTGCAGGTAGTCACACATAGGCCCCCACATAACACCTTCCCTCACCTAGGTTACATACAGCCAACCTGAAACCCCAGCCACCCCCCTCAGGGCAAGACAGACACACCAGTGGGCGGGACCAGACAGTTAGGAAACGCCCACCTAGGGGTCTAGACAGCCCGGGGTGGGAAAACAGTTAGAAAAAGTCTAGAGTTCAAGTTGAGAGGAGTGGAGGCTGGGGCTAGGTTTAGCTCCAGCAGAGGAGGTGAAGCTCAAGTTGACTGGCACCAGGGTTGGAGCCCTGGTGCCTTGGCTAAGTGGCAGATGGTGGTCTCCGTCAGCAGGCGACGGGAAGATGGCAGCCGGAGATCCGAGGTGGACCGGGACAGGGTTGGAGCCCGCTGGTATCGACACCGGAGAACCAACCCGGAAACCGTGCACAGAGGGGCTACTTGGACCCTGAAGCCAGGACCGGAACCAACGGCCTAGCTAATTAACCAATTGAAAGCAGGATTTTAGGTCCTGTCCCAACCAAAGTTCCAAAAGCAGACAACCACCCACAGAGAGGGATAGGGCAACCGCCAGGGCCCGGTAGATTCCACGGGTCAGCGTCAGCGGGCACGGCTCCTCAGGTACACAACAAGCCGGGAGCGGACTTCCGTGTTCCATACCGGGAAGTGTAACACAAGCAAAACAGTGCAGGGGAAAGAGACGGCGAGTACGATCGGCCGTGACGGCCAGCCACCAGCACCTTGGTTTACCAAAAGACTCGTGGCATTTATTCAACTGTGAGTAACCAAACATCCCCTGGTACGTCCGTGCGCGCAGGCCCCTGCCATCGCCATCCCCTGCACAGAGCCACTGGGCCCCGTGGCAATTATCCCCACCCACGGAGGGGTTAACATCCAGCTGCCATTACATCTCCCCCGGGGTTTCCCACAACAGCAGCGGTGGTGCCACCTTTCACCACACATCATGGGTGGCGTCACGAACTGAATATGGTCAAGCCCGTACAACTACGTCCCCCTTTTCATTTGGCCTGTCCACATGACCCCCGGGTCCGGAGGATCCCTCGAGCCACACAGCGGGTCCGGATCCGAGCAGCCCGGCTGCTACAGGCGTGGGGGCGGCACATGAATACTAGACTGGCAGCAGAGAAATGCATTTATTTTATTAAATATTTGAGGTATCTTTATAACTCCACCAAAGTACGCAATTACCATATTAATTTCTAGGATTTTGTAAAGTAACTGAATACCAATATCACTAATCTGGACGTATCGAAACCAATCATTTAATCCATTAATAAATCCATTATTGGTATAGATGACAATTACAAAAAAAGGTTAATATATTAATTGTATATAATTGTACTAATGCAATTGCAATACCATGGTGGAAGGTATTAAGCTCATAAACAGTAAAATAGACAAATTTCAACATTGCAAACTTAACTATGAAGTGCCATACCGATGTGATATGCAGCACCACACACAACTCCAATGATCGTTTGACGATAGCTTCATCAGGGAGTGGTGTGGGGGGGTCCGTGTAAGGACTAAATACCCAGCCAAGCAGCTATAACTAATAATAAGGAAACACATTCTTATCAGACACTGTGTAATGCGGACACACGGTGCCATCACCAAGACCGGAAGTGAATTGATGTACACAAAGGGCGACATCGTCACTGTTGATGACGTCGAGGCACTAACCACGTCGAGGAGAGGGCACCGCACATGCGCACCACAGCATCAGTGTTTCCGGCTGCTGTATAATCAAGCTAGTCGCCATTTTGATGAAGACCATGTGGTGCACAGAGACAAGATTCAATAGCGCTGTGCAGGGAGTCCAAAATGGCCGCGGTCAGGAGCAGACGTGCATGAGGGAGCTCCTGACCATCTAATAGCATCCAGCCCTCCAGCTGTCTAAACCAGCCATAGACCCCCCCACCTATACCAAGGAGATCGGGTGGACGGAGGGAGACCTTAAATTGGAAGGCTATCTCAGAGCTGGGACCCTGTGCAGGCTCCTCGAGGCCGAGGCCGGGACCCACGCAGCAGGCCGCAGGGCCTAAGCAGCAACACCCCCGGAGGCGAGAAGTGTCTGTGCAGAGGAGAACCAGAAGGTGACAGGAGGCCCAGGCAGAGAAAACTGGGATCGCACGGAGCCGCCGCCACCTCACCCTTCAGAATCGACCTCAGAAGCCTGTGGGACCGGTAGGCAGAGACACGAGGAGGAGAACCGCCGCCATCTTGAAGCCCGGGACTCACCTTCCTGACCCCGCAGATCAGAAGCGGGCGCGCACAGCCGCGGGTCACGGTCCGGGCGGCAACCAGGGAGTGAAGGGGAAGCAGCCGTCTGCCCGGCCACCAGACAGAGGAAGCCGGAGCGGGGAGTGCGGTGAGAAGAGTCGGGCCTCCCGGAGGCCACAGGGGGATCCGAGGTGCCGACGGGAACCCTCGCGATAGCTGAGGGCGGCGCATTGTGAAACCCGGCTGGGACCGGAGAGGAGCTCGGGCGGTAAGTGGCTGGCTATACACCCCCAGGACGCCCTCTCGTGCTCCCGGGTACACCCAGGGAGACCCAGGAGAGCCCGGGTCATACCCCACCACGACCCTCATACAGCGGGTTGGCGACCTTCTTCTACCAACCTCCCCCACCCCCTCCCCGCTCCCACAGCAGCAAGATAGGCGGCTGCCCGGAAGTTAGTGGGCTGCCAGGCCCAGGTTTGGGGTGAAGCTGCACTTAAGCACCGGATAGGGGAACCTGGGGAAGGCCTGAAACGGGAGCCCCCTCCACACCTCCCCCCCCTCACAGCATAAGGACTGCATTAACAGCATATCCAGAGATACCCCACTCCTCTATTTGTTACCTGAGGGTCTGCCAGGTGTGTGACATATGCATCTGGGGTCTCAAGAGGGGTCCATAAGTAACCTTCCCAGACCTGGAGTTATACATCTTCCTTGTCCCAGGGGCAGCTGACGGGAAAACGCAGAAGAAGGAGCATAGAGGACATCCAAATAGTCCTACAATATATAAAAAAGCACAAACCATCTGATATTCTCCCCCCCCCCCCACAGGGGCATGTAAAGCGGTGCACCCCACACAACATAGAGGGAGCGAAGTGACCGGACCCCCACTATACTGGATATAAGATAATACCAAAAGAGCTGACTTCGACATGGTCAAATTTGGTAATAAAATGGCTAGTGCTCTGCCTAAAACAGCGGTGACCACGACCCAAGCAGATGTGGACAAGTTCCTTAAAAAACATCTCTTGCCAGCAGAGGGGGGGGCTGAGTGCCCTCAAAACTCATCTGCTAATACCACACAAGAAATGGAGGAAGATGCCAGTGACGCAGAAGACATGGATTCTAGTAAGAGCCTCCCAATCTCCAGGTCCTTTATCAAACGGATTCTCAACAAAGCCTTGGAACCGGTGGTGAAGGAACTCTCTCATATCAAACAGGATATTGGCCAGATAGGTCACAGAGTGGAATCACTGGAAGCTTCCCAGGCCACGATCACCACAACATCCAATGCCATCATCTCTTGTCTTCACCAACAAGAAGATAATATCAACCAAATATATACTATTCTGGAGGATCATGAAAATAGGGAGCGACGGAACAATCTCAGAATAAAAGGACTACCGGAAACGGTAGTAAATGAAGCCCTGACCCCAGCTCTATTAAGCATCTTCACCAACTTGATAGACACTGACCCTGCACCATTGATAGAACTGGTCAGAGCCCATAGATCCTTGAGACCCCGTCCCAGGCATGGGGAACCATCAAGAGATGTCATCTGCCGTTTCATGGACTACCGTATTAAGGAGCTCATCCTCAAAAAAGCAAGAGAGGCCGGCACCATAAAATATGAAGATTCCGAAGTTAAGATTTTCCAAGACCTAGCTGCCACCACTCTGACCAAGAGGCGAATACTGAAACCCTTCACAGAGGAGCTACGCCAACGCCAATTCCCATACCGCTGGCTATATCCATTCGGCATTGCAGTAACAGCGAAAGGGAAACACTATCAAGGCAAAACATCAGGCGAAATTAAGCACATCTGCGAAGATCTGGGGATTACTCTGGAAAAGTATCCTGAATTAGAGATCCATAGTTCAGCAACTGCGTTACGGCAACTTCCAGAGCCGTCACCCTGGCACAGCGTCAACCCGAAGGCCCAAAGGCCTAGACGCAATGCGGCACAGAAGCAACAGGCGAACTCAGAAAACAAGCCCCATGAGAAGGCCTAGGCTCAGGCCTATTATTGCCAATCAATGTTTATGCATGTTAAAAGCATGAAGTCTCTTTAGGGGTTCCACACTTTCTGCTCCCTCTAGATATGTATTTACTCTTATCTAAGTGTTGAAAATGATGTTATTGTTGACTTTAACATTTTGTTCTTTATCTGATCTTTTCTCTATCCCCCATCTCTTCCGCTCCCCTCTCCCCCAGCAAGGTCGTGGGTCTGGTCCACTCATCCCACCGGAAATAGAGTCGTCCACCTGCTATCGCCATCATGCAGACACAACATAAGGTATTTAATGTGACAAGTTTTAACGCTCACGGGTTGAATTCTCCTATACCAAGGGCACAAACCCTATCTAATTTTCGCAAAAAGTGTACGGACATAATTTTTCTACAAGAAACACACTTTTGTAAAGGCAAAATTCCAAGCTTTGAAAAAGCACACTACAATACGTGGTTTCATGCTCCCTCTCCAAATAAACGAACTAAAGGGGTATCGATAGCACTTGCCAAAGACATACCCTTTTTACCCCAAAGTGAAGTAATTGATCCGGAGGGCCGGTACATTTTTGTTAAAGGCCTATTAGCAGGGTCAATGGTAACTATGGGAAATATTTATGCTCCAAATATCAGACAGGTGAGATGGCTGCTTTCCACACTCAAAAAATTCAAGACATTTTCGGAGGGCATTCCAATACTCTGTGGAGACTTTAACGTAGCTCTAGAACCAACATTAGACTCAACAGCAAAGAAGAGCCACATATCACTTAGAGACCTCTTTCGAGTCAAAACTGCTCTTCTCTCTCTATCCCTGACCGATATCTGGCGACTACAACACCCAACAACCAAAGATTACACTTTCTTTTCTCACCCCCATAAATCATATCACAGGATAGATTACATTTTTTTACCCAGGTTTCTGTTATCTAATGTTATTGACACGACAATACAAGCCACGCCACACTCTGATCATAGCTATGTCACAGCAAATTTCACACTTCAGAGGGCATATCTGATTCACCGTACATGGAGGTTAAATGAGTCAGTTCTCTCCTCAGAAGACAACAGGAAACGTATTTCCGATCGTCTCCGCAATTACTTTGCGGAGAATAAGACGCAAGACATTAAACCACCACTTCTGTGGGAGGCACACAAAGCGGTCATAAGGGGAGAACTGATTTCCATTTCCTCACACCTTAATAAACAAAGGAAACTATTTTTACAAAATCTATATGAAGAGATAAACACATTGGAAACCCAACATAAAAAATCTCTGTCCCAACAGACTCTAATATTATTGACTGCCAAACGGGTGGCATTGAGAGACATACTCAACAAACAATCGGCCAAGTTACACTTGAGCTGGAAAAACCGCATATTTGTACATGGGGACAAAGCCTCCAAACTCATGATGTCATTAATTAAAACAAGACAGGCCCGCACGTTCATACATACACTTAAAACACCACAGGGACATCGCACTCAGGATTATTCACAAATCTCAAATGAATTTTTACAATTCTATAAGGGTTTATACCAATCCCGGCCAGAAGAATCAACAGCAGAAACGGACGAGAGAAAACGCGGCATACATAACTACCTAGCCAATTTAAACCTCCCAACACTCTCCAAAGCACAACAAGAATCCCTGACAAAACCTTTTTCTCGTGCTGAGGTTCTGTCCACCCTATCCAGATGCCCCATGGGAAGAGCACCAGGTCCGGATGGCCTACCAACCATATATTATAAAAAGTTCTTTGATATCCTGGGGGACCACCTCCTGGCAGCATGCAATGCCCTACTTTTGGGCGATCCTATTCCCAAACAAACTCTGGAAGCCCATATATCATTGATACATAAGGAAGGGAAAGACCCTGAAAGCTGTGGAAGTTATAGGCCCATCTCGCTTTTGAATGTGGATTTGAAAATCTACGCTAGCTTAATCGCCAATCGGATTGCGGGAATCCTCCCTGACCTTATATCTCCGGAGCAATCTGGATTTATACGGGGAAGAGAAGGGAAGGACAATGCACTACGCTTACTCCATTTAATGCAATATGCTAGGACCCGGAGCTTGCCCCTGGTGCTTTTGGGAACGGATGCCGAAAAGGCGTTTGATAGGGTGGACTGGACCTTTTTGCGGGGCACGTTGGAGGCATTTCAGTTTCCTCAGATTGTCGTACATGCAATACTACAGATGTATACATCCCCCACAGCCAGAATTAAAATAAATAACACGCTGACTGACCCCTTCGATATTAAGAATGGAACTAGGCAGGGATGTCCCTTGTCCCCCCTACTTTTTGTCATGGTAATGGAGCCCTTGATACGCTCCATCCAACAAAACCGGGGAATTGAGGGGATTAACCTTCAGGGGATTCACCACAAGTCCGCCGCCTTTGCGGATGACTTGTTGGTAGTAATGTCCAGACCCGAAAGAGGCTTCCCTGCCTTCATGAACACCCTAGAAGAATATAGCCAATGGTCTAACTTTAAAATTAATCTCTCCAAGTCGGAAGCACTGAGTCTAAACATCCCGAGTAAGGTCATCAACCGCCTCCAGGAGTCGTTCCCATTCAAATGGCCAAAAAGCCACATTACCTATCTCGGCATCAAAATAGGGAAAACCCCCAAATCACTTTTTGATCTAAATTATAAGCCTCTCCTCCCCAAACTTACTACGCAAATAGCCTCTTGGAAAGCGCCCTTCATCTCTTGGATAGGTCGGAAAAACCTAATCAAAAGCATCGTGCTTCCAAAATTCATATACCTCTTTCAAATGTTACCTATACTAGTCCCTAAATTTTTCCTCTCTAAGTGTAATTCTTTAATTTCTAATTATATCTGGAGCAAACAAAAACCAAGAATTAATTTTCACACTCTAAGCCTCCCAAAGGACAAAGGAGGAATGGGACTCCCCAACATATCCACATATTATAAAGCTGCAGTCCTCTCTAGAGCAGTAGACTGGGTCCGGCGCCCTCCGAATAAGCTATGGACGACAATAGAGGAATACCTGGCCCCCTCACCCTTGCGTGCTCTTTTATTTACCCCCTCTTGTCAGGAAAATAAAAGATCTTGTACTAACGAACTGACTAGAACACTTCTGGAAAATTGGAGTCGTAACATAGAGCTCTTGGCCCCTCCTCTCTCACCACTTGCCCTAATCTCCGATATACTAGACTCCAGCCTGAATCTAGCCAACACCGCGAAGACTCCACACTCAAGTAATGCAAAGATCCCAGCTGTAGATCTTCTAAAAGATGGTTCTTTGGTTTCGAGGCAGGAGGTGGGTGAGATCCCCCTACTTTCTAAACTCACATTTCTCCATTACATGACAATAAAACGCACAATCCAACCATTACTGTTACAGTCCAGCCTCGCTAGACCCTTAACCACATTTGAATCACTTTGCTCGCAAACAAGGTCTCCCAAAAAAATCTTAGCTCGCCTGTATAACACTCTACTTACAAAAGAATTAGTAGTAAAAAGAGCTTACATATTGAAGTGGGAAAAAGATTTGAACATCACATTTACTGACGCTCAAACGAGCCAAATTTATGGTGCCTCACATGGACCATCATGTTGCGTGAGGGTTCAAGAGAGTTCCTTCAAAGTGGTGACGAGATGGTACATAGTTCCGGACACGGCCGCGGCTTGGCAGTCTGCCTCCTCGGATCTCTGCTGGAGATGTGAGGGGGATAGAGGAACATATATGCACATTTGGTGGACGTGCCCCCGCCTCCAGATATTCTGGAGGATGGCAATCCAGTTGATTTTTGACCTTACAAACAAGCAGGAGGACCCAGATCCCATGCATCTATTATTAAATTTTCCACTGTGGCCTAATGATAAGGCTAACTCGAAACTGGTGTCCTTTGTGAGCTCAGCCTGTAAACTGCTGATTGCTCAATTGTGGCGTACGACTATGATACCCTCCTTCTCGCAGCTGTTACAGAAAATTGACCAATTGTACCACGCGGAGGAGCTCTCTGCCCTCTCACGACAACAACTGCTCTTCTTTGGGCAAGTCTGGAGGGCCTGGAAAGTCTATAAATCCAAACCTTCCTTTCCGACGGCGATTGCGCAGGAAATGACATAAAGAAACCTAGGTCGTCTCCTCCTCCCCATTAGGGGATTGAGTGAGCAGATAACCTAGTCCTGATTACTATAGACATATGATGAGTGGACCTAAGACCAACACCTTCCCCCTACTCCATTCCCCCCTCCCCCCCCCCCTCATCTTCTCTCCCTCTCTCTAATCTCTTAGACCCTTTACCTCCTTCCCCAAAGCTGAGTTATAGAAGCCGGAAGGTTTTTCAGATTCCTCAGTGATTCCCTCCCCTCCTCCCCCCTCCCCCCCCCCCCACCTCTATTTTCTTGTTGTAGTTATGTGTTCTTTCTTTCTTTGTTTTTTCTCCGGTAAATAAGAAAAAGGATAAAACTGGTTTTTCTCTTTATAATGTTATGAGAGTATAGCAAGATCGGGCTTGTCCTCCACTTCTCGATTGATATAACGACTTTTAATTGATCTGGGATCCTGTCCCACGGAGGATATTGTATCTGGAAGGCGATTTAATGCATTTGAATGCAAACTAGATTGATGGTGATGCTAGAAATGCCTTTGATTTTTGTTATGTGCATATACTCTGTTAATATTGATTCAATAAACAAAACATTAAAACAAACAATAGCGCTGTGCATTGTAATTGCATTGTCCCATGCATATATGAGGGATATCATTTTCTAGTGGATAGTGATATATTTGAATTAAGAATGTAACCACTAAAATATAATAGGTTTAAAATATTATCATACACCTATGATATTTTATACTACCACTTTACGAAAGAGCACTTACTGAAGTCATGCATGTGGCCTGGAAGCAGGAAGAGGCTCCAGCAGTCTCCGGGACAGAAGCAGAGCGCATGGCCCATGGGTGTGAGAAGACCGCGGCAGAACCTAAAACAGGAGAGCAGGCTGCAGAGTCGCAGGGTAGGTGAGAGGAAGGATGCCACTGCCGGAGGCTGGGAGCAGGAGCACACGTGGGAGCCACAATGGAAACAAGCAGGTGAAAGGAGGAGCATCCCCCCGGGGCCTGGCGGGGATGAGCGCTACACACACAACATGACAGACGTCTTCCACAGATAACTCCTTCTGAAGTTGATCAAATAAAAATCAAAGATTCAGTTTTTATCACGGGCATCAGCTGATCAGATCACATGACTTAAATATTGAAGGTGAGTGATGCCAAAGAACCGCACCTGAGATTGAAAGCTACAGCCATCAGCCAGGCAGGAAAGGGTGTTTAATCCGTACAGCATCACTAGCAAGGAGAAGTTATCAAATAAATCAAATAAAAGTGGTGAACCTTTCAGCGGCAAGGCTGTGTGACCTTCTGACACCAGATTCACCTGAGCAGGACACATTCATGAAAGTACCCCACCCCCTTCTACAAGTGGCCTCCATACCCTCAGGCCCAGATTTATCAGGATGGGATGCATGGAAAGAGCATATCAACCTACCAGAATTCACTTTCAATGCTGGTAACCACATCCTCGCCTCAGGACCATACCCCCAGTGTACCAAATACTGCAGAGAGCAGCAAACAAAGCAAGATTCCACAATTCTTGCTATCTCAAACTGCAAGTTCCCATCAACAGTGTTTGCAGCCAGTGGCAAGGTGATGGCACTACAGCTGTGACATACCTCATGAGCAAAGACCTGTGGATGACGTTGCCTATTTTAAGTTCTGGGGATAGCTCAAGGCAAAAAGCCACCGGATTAATCATGGCGACTACCTTGTATGGACCGATCAACCTGGACCTAATTTCCAAGAGGGAACCTTCAACTTGATATTTCTATTTGACAACCGCACAAAGTCTTTCACACCCAGATCCGGACCTGATTAACCTCTATGTTAACTGTGCATTTGTACCTATCCCCCATAATCCTAAGGTTGTTCAGTACACCACGCCAAATAGAAGAGAGCAACGAGGACAATCGTTCTTCCCCAGGAACCCAAAGGGTCCTTCGCTACTGAATACAGAGCACTGAGGATGGTAACCAAGGGCACCCAAAAAGGGTGACTTGCCAGTAGACTCATTGCACCAATTATTTAATGCAAACTCAGCCAAGGGTAGAAAAGATGACCAGTTTTCCTGGTTATCTGACACAAAACATCCTAGGTAGGTCTCTAAACTCTCATTTAAGCGTTCCGTCTGCCTGTTGGATTGGGGATAGAACACTGAGGATAAAAACAGATGTACTCCCAGACAAAACAAAATGCATTCTAAACTTTAGAGACAAACTGGGTACTCTAATCTGACAACACATCGGAGGGAACCCAATGAAGCTTCACCATTTCAGATACAAACACATGAGCTAAACTTTTAGCATTCGGGAGAGCCGATAGAGCAATGAAGTGCGCCATTTTACTGAACCTATCCACCACTACTAAGATTCCCATTTTACCAGCAGACTAAGGAAGGTTAGTAATAAAGTCCATAGATACAGGAGTCCACTGTCTGTCAGGTATGGTCAAATGAAGGAGAGCCACTGACGGATGAGTATGCAGGGTCTTAGAATGCACGTGTAGCACCCCTGATTATATTAGGGTGCTACAGGGAACTGCATCCTGCCCCCAAGGGTGCAGGACCCAACCCCCATGGTTCCAAGTTCCCAATAACCAGTGTCACCTCCATCAGCACCACAAATCCCAACAACACCTCACATCAAACCTGTCAGACACACCAGTGGGATGGTCAAGTTGGAGCAGGGCCACCCACCTAGGGGTCAGACAGACTTGTGGGAGGGAAGAAGTGGAGAGCAGAGAAGTGAGAGCCCTCAAAGAGTGAGGAGCGGGGAGTAGTATCTCCTGTGACGGGGTGTACAGCAGAGCAAGGAGAGACAACAGGCCGAGGAACGATCCAACAGGTTTATTCACAAGAACACTGGAACAGCACATGATAAGTTCACGTAAAACAGATTCGGGGGCCCTTCCCGACAATCCTCGGACCGGATTACAAAGCAATCGTCCTTACAGTAGTCCAAAGAGTTCCACACAATCCCACGGGCCGCCACACAGGCCTAGCTCCGTCCGTGTCCACAGCCACACAGGCTGGAGCTCCTGCTCCCTTCAAGTTTCAGCTCACTCTGACTGAATCTCCCAGGTAAGCAGAGTTTACACTAGTTGGACTCTAGGCCCACCTCCCCCTACTCCCAGGGATGGAAGTGCCTCAAGAGGATATAACCTTGCATTTTAGGGGGTGATTACCTACAACAATAGAAATGTACACAGAAGTAGTTCAAATAAGACAATGAACCCAGCTTGAAATAGGAATCTGTACAGCATATACAGTGAGAGGGTAAATTACATCTTCACAATCCCTCCCCCTCCCAACTTGTGTACGTACTAGGGACCTCTACAGGTCACTGGTTAAGTACACACAGGCAGAGCGTTACTTACATGTGGCTTCATGCAGCCACGAATTGGCATCGTAGCTCTCCCACATCATTGCCCAGGAGAACAGCTGCAGGCAGACCACCCATCACCCCAACCACACATCGCCTGACCCCAAAACCAAAGCTCAGATCCACAGTGGCTGTGGGAATAGTCCTCCATTGTCCACCAGCCAGTTCAATGACAATCCCAGGTCCTCTATGGATTGCCTCAGGCCGAACCACTCGGGGATCAGCCAGTGTGAGGAAAGCACCCGAGTCACAAAATCCAACAAGTCTCTGTCCATCCAGCACAACCTCCTGCAAGTGCTTACCTCGATGAGCAGAAGTCGTCATAACTGCAGGTCGCACCCCGTAAACTCCTGGTGGTGCAACATGGGGGGCGGAGTCACTAGGCCAGTCCTCACATAGCGGTGCCACATCTTCCTCCATGGCGCTGGGCTGTAAATAATTAACAATCCGATTGGGCGCAGGATCAGTCCTCATTTGAACAGCTGGGCAGGAGACTTGCCGATGCCCTGGCTGTCCACATTGATAGCATCTGAGCTGGGTCTCCCTCCATCCAAGGCGTCCTCTTGGGTAAGGGGTAGGGGAACTTGGAGGCCGACTCTCACCTGAAGGTGCTGTAGGGGTTTGAGGATGATTCCTCCATGGGCTGGCTGGGCATGAGGCCTGCAAATGCCCGGGATGCCTACAAACATAACACCTGCGCTCTGTTACTTCCTCTCCCCGGCGTATTCCAGAAAGTGCAGTAGAAGCAACTGAAGGCACATTAACACGGGTATCAACATGTGGTGGCTTAGAGGAACGGGGAACAATGGGGGCAGAATAGCTGGGGGCATCCGGTGTTGTGGAGCTGTTAGGCGTCTCTCCATCCTCCAACAAAACCCTCCACTGAGGCTTGATAGTGAGCACCTCATCAGCTAGAGCAGCAGCTTCCTCCACTGTCGCTGGTTTTCTCTCACGCACCCATTCCCGGATCTCAGCGGGGCACTGGACAAAGAATTGTTCTTTTAGGATGACCTGGAGGAAGGTCTGCCAAGTTAAGGCTCCCTCTCCCTCCAGCCAGCGATGGCACACTTGTTTCAGTCTGTGGGCAAACATCTTGAAAGACACTTCTCCATCACAGGCTAATGTACGGAACTTAGTCCTATAAGTATCTGGGGTCACGGCATAATGTTCCAGAATGGTCTGTTTTATCTCCCCATACTCACAATTCCACTGAGGGTCCATAGCTCTATAGGCGTCGGCAGCTCCACCCTCCAAGAGGCCCACCAGGTGTCTGACTCGCTCTCTTTCTGGGACTTCCATTAATCGGCACTGATGCTCAAAGTCCTGAAAGAAGCCCTCAATGTCACCTGCAGCTTCATTAAATGGCTTAAAGTCCTTGCGGGACACTCTGGAGAATTCCCTCATAGTTGGTGCTGTGGTTAAAGTTTGTCTGGAGCCTCTAGCTGCTTCCACAGCAAATCTCCTCTCCAGCAATGCCCTCTCTTGAGCTCTGCGAATAGCATCCATCTTATATTCAATGGTGACCTCATCTCCAGCAGTGCCATCTCCTCTTCATACCACACAATCCATTGACTTTTTTGGGTATTTACCTCCAGCTCCCGTCTTTCCTCCCTTTGCTGTGAGGATCCTTCCTCCACGTCATTTTGCGAGCAGACTCCTTCTAGCGCCTCAATCAGCTGCTCCTTGGAGAGTCCTTTGAAACGAACTCCTACTTCACGGGCCTTTGATTGCAGGCTCCCCAAAGTCCAGGTCTTGTACTCTGCAATGCTGGTTCCTAATGTTGAGCCATTGTCCTCCATTCCTTCTGCTCTGATCCCAGCGCTGCCAACCAGTTTGTGACGGGGTGTACAGCAGAGCAAGGAGAGACAACAGGCCGAGGAACGATCCAACAGGTTTATTCACAAGAACACTGGAACAGCACACGATAAGTCCACGTAAAACAGATTCGGGGGCCCTTCCCGACAATCCTCGGACCGGATTACAAAGCAATCGTCCTTACAGTAGTCCAAAGAGTTCCACACAATCCCACGGGCCGCCACACAGGCCTAGCTCCATCCGTGTCCACAGCCACACAGGCTGGAGCTCCTGCTCCCTTCAAGTTTCAGCTCACTCTGACTGAATCTCCCAGGTAAGCAGAGTTTACACTAGTTGGACTCTAGGCCCACCTCCCCCTACTCCCAGGGATGGAAGTGCCTCAAGAGGATATAACCTTGCATTTTAGGGGGTGATTACCTACAACAATAGAAATGTACACAGAAGTAGTTCAAATAAGACAATGAACCCAGCTTGAAATAGGAATCTGTACAGCATATACAGTGAGAGGGTAAATTACATCTTCACATCTCCCAGCTAGCGAGACCTTGGTTGGGTCGCAGACGGTGGTTTAGGACCACAGGAGTCGGGGACCGGTAGCAGTGACATTGGAAAAGGGTGCGACGGACATGGTCTTAGAGGACAGTCGGCACCAGCAAGCCCAATAAAAGGACCGGTACCGAGCACGATGGGTTACAGGACCCTAGGTCAGGAGCCGAGTCAACGTCCTGATTATTAAGCTGGGAGGGAGAGTATCTCCATGAACTTCCACAAGAGCTCAGAGATGGAAGGCATCAGCACAATGCGGGGGATAGGGTTTTCCAGATAACACAACCCACTGAAATCCCAAGTGCCAGCCATCAAGAGCACAGCTACACTTCACATAGGTAGCGGGGCCCCAACAGCTTCAAGTCAAGGGGCCACAACAGACAACTAAAATTGTGCACGGAGGCAGGGTCCGGTTTACCAAGTGACACCGGTGGGAGCGGACACCTGGTAGGGCTCCCCGCAGTGTTCAGTGGTGCACAGAGACTTTGGTTTACCACAGTGTGTGCGTCTACTCTATAATCCTCATCCAGCACCATGACTACAACCGAGTCTGGGGCCTTCCCTACCTGTGGAGGGTCTAACATCAGGCTGTTTAACTCCATCTGTCCCGGTACTCCTAACAGCAGCGGCGGTACTCCCATTACCGCAACCCACAGGTGGCATCACGAACTTCTCCCCTGTAAATATCCCCTTTCAAGTATCGGAGTGTTAGCCGAGCCCGGGTACGGACCCCTCGAGCCACGACCACCCCGGATCCGAGCGCCCCGGTCTGCGCCGGGGTGACACACACACATACACTACAGGTAGACACAAATTCTGCTACATCTTTATGTAACCTAGGCCACGAAAAACAACTGCTCTGGAGACCACGTGGGCAATGCATTGAAGACAAGGGAGGACTGGGCCCAGGCAAAGGTGGCATGTGTCCCCCCGGGCCGGTCCCAAGCAGTATTTCAAGGCTTCTGGAAGGCCAGCATTGTACCTTTGCCTATGATCAGCTGCTGCCTGGCTACTTCTCAGTGATTAGACATGCCCACACTGCGTGCTGCTGAAGTGACGCAACACAAATATAGCGCACTTAGAGCTGCTTCATCCTGCCAGTAGGAGCTTGTTGATCTTAGACCTCAGTGGATAACTATGAGGCCATCAGTCAGTGCTGGGGTTGGAGATTTCCAGTGAGTGGTGCGAGATGGCATCATTAGCTGGTGCCAGCATGTACTCACCGGCCACAAGAAGAAGTGGAGCATTGGGGATCGGAGCAGAGTGCTGGAGGAATGGGAGCAAGGTGAGTATGTGTTGTTGTGTATGGGTGTGTTTGTGTTTTTCATATGTATATAGGATGTATCCCTGTACACAGCCAGTTATGTGAGGGCTCCTACTGTATATAGGGAGCTATGTGAGGCTCATACTAAATATAAAGGGTTATGTGGGGCTCATACTGTATATAGAGGGCTATGTGGGGCTCATACTATATATGAAGGTGATGTGGGGCTCATACTATATATGGAGGCTATGTGGGATCTCATACTGTATATAGGAGGTTATGCAGGGACCCATACTGTATATTGGGGGCTATGTGCAGTCTCATACTGTATATAGGAGGCTATATGAGGGTCTCATATCACATATAGAGGCTATTTAGGGCTCATACTGTATATAGAGAGCTATGAGAGGGCTCATCCTTTATATAGGGGGCTTTATGAGGGCTCACCCTATATATACGAAGCTATGTGCTGGCTTATACTCTATATAGGGAGCTATGTGGCTATGGGGGGGGTTCATACAGTTTATAGAGAGCTATGTGAGGGCTCATTTTGTATATAGGGGGCTATGTGAGGGTTCATCCTGTATATAGGGGGCTATGTAAAGGCTTAGGACTCGCCCACCCCAGGGCTTTGGGTGACCCGGTGTCAGGCCGGACTAGTCCCGGGTAGTCAGCGGTGGTGGGGCCCGACTTCGTGACCCTGGAGGGGTCAATTACTATGGCGGCTGTGGGGGTGATGATCAATAATAAATTTTGTGTAAATATATATTCGTGACGCCACCTGTGGATTGCGGCTATGGAGCCGCCGCTGCTGGATGGGGTCTCCGGGGCTGATGTAATGGCAGCTATAGTGGTTCTGCTCCCCACAGGTGGAGCGGTACACCGGGACAACCGTTGGTGCTTGTAAGAGTCTATGGTGGTTTTGTGAATGATGCGGTGCAGGGCCGACAGGGCAGTGAAAGGAACAGGCACAAACAGCAGTTTCTTTACCTTCTTTTACTCTGCGACAAACGGTGCAGTCCTGGGAGACCGTTACAGTGGTAATGGCGATCTGGTCGGGCTGGAAGCAGTTGGGGTTATCTCCTTGGCCAGGTGAGTATTGAGGCCTTCTCCTTACTCTTTCTTCTCTTTTACAGGACCCTGCAACATTGGTTTGACGGAAGCCCTTTCTCTGCTGGGACTTGTGGTATGTCCTGTTCCCGTATGGTAGGCTGCGCAGGCCCTCTCTGATGCTTCTCTGCTGGAGTCCACACCGGGCCCCGGTAATGCAGCTGTACCTTCGGGTTGTTTTGGGGGCCAGGAGACCTACAGTCCTCCTGCCCTTCGGATTCGGATACTGGGGGATCTAAAACCCTGGCAACCACAGACTCCGATGTCCAATTTTCAGTGGGTTCTTATGAGGCGAACCGGTTCCAACCTGTTCTCCCCTAGAATCTTTTCTCTGTGCCTCTCTGCAAGTCCTGCTTTTCTGGGCTGAGCTATCTTAGCTCCAGGCCCCAGCTCGCAAGCCTGCACTACTCAAACTCCTCTCTCCTTGAACTCTCCTCACAGACTAACTCCTCCCCCAGGTCAGAGCTTAAGGGATCCTCCCTCGAACTCCAGGTTTAGAGCTCCCCCTGCTGGCCTAGGAGAGGAACGGTGTTGGATGCTGGTACTTACTGGCCAATAGACTTCCCCAACTACCTCCAGTCTCAGCATTAACCCTTTGGAGGAGGGCAACGCTGTTGTGGCAACCAGATGCTGGGGTGCCACACTTACCCAATATATAAAGAGCTATGTGGGAGCTCATACTGTACATAGGGAGCTACTGTATGTAGGGGATCATCCTGAATATAGGAAGCTATGTGAGGGTTCGTACTGTTTATTGGAGCTATGTGGAGGCACTTATGGTATATAAGGAGTTATGTGAGGGCTCATAGAGAATATAGGGATGCTATGTGAGGAGTCATACTGTATATAGGGGGTTTTGTGGGGGCTCATACTATATAAAGAGCTATGTAAGAGCTAGGGAACTATGTAAGGGCTAATACTGCTCCCGCTGTATATATGGGGGCTATGTGTGTGCTCATACTGTATATAGAGGGATTTCAGAGTATTTAGTTTATTTGTTTTTATTTGTTTTACTCACTTATATAGCGCTATTAATTCCACAGTGCTTTATAGATGTGATCATCACTGTCCCCATTGGGGCTCACAATTTAAATCAGTCTTTGGAGTGTGGGAGAAAACCAGAGTACTAGGAGGAGACATGCAAACACTGGGAGAACATATAAACTCCTTGCAGATCTGCTCAATATTAAAGGGAACATTTCACTAGTTTTTAACCTTATGAACAAATACTACCACCCTTAACTGTTTCTTTGCTGCATTCTACAAACGTGTATATCAGCTCCTGACTTCCCCTGTATGCCCCTCAAAATACCATTTGATATACAGTACAGACCAAACGTTTTGACACACCTTCTCATCTCTAGAACAACTATTAAGAGGAGACTTTGTGCAGCAGGCCTTCATGGTAAAATAGCTGCTAGGAAACCACTGCTAAGGACAGGCAACAAGCAGAAGAGACTTGTTTGGGCTAAAGAACACAAGGAAGGGACATTAGACCAGTGGAAATCTGTGCTTTGGTCTGATGAGTCCAAACTTGAGATCTTTGGATCCAACCATGTCTTTGAAGAAAAGGTGAACGGATGGACTCTTCATGCCTGGTTCCCACTATGAAGCATGGAGGAGGAGGTGCGACGGTATGGGGGCGTTTTGCTGGTGACACTGTTGGGGATTTATTCAAAATTGAAGGCATACAGAACCAGCATGCCTACCACAGCATCTTGCAGCGGCGTGCTATTCCATCCGGTTTGCGTTTAGTTGGACCATCATTTATTTTTCAACAGGATAATGACCCCAAACACACCTCCAGACTGTGTAAGGGCTATTTGACTAAGAAGGAGAGTGATGGGGTGCTATGCCAGATAACCTGGCCTCCACAGTCACCAAACCTGAACCCAATCAAGATGGTTTGGGGTGAGCTGGACCACAGAGTGAAGGCAAAAGGGCTAACAAGCGTTAAGCATCTCTGGGAACTCCTTCAAGACTGTTGGAAAACCATTTCCGGTGACTACCTCTTGAAGCTCATCAAGAGAATGCCAAGAGTGTGCAAAGCAGTAATCAAAGCAAAACGTGGTTACTTTGAAGAACCTAGAATATAAGACATATTTTCAGTTGTTTCACACTTTTTTAAGTATTTCTTTTCACATGTTTTAATTCATAGTCTTGATGCCTTCAATATGAATCTATAATTTTTAGAGTCATGAAAATAAAAAAAACTCTTTGAATGAGAAGGTGTGTCCAAACCTTTGGTCTGTACTTTACTCATGCGCTGTATGTAAATTAGGCTTGTCCGGTCCAATGGGTGTTCTCTCTGCATCGTCTGTCACTCCTCTCTGCTGCTAATAGCGTTCTCCTGCTTTGATTGACATGGATGACACATTCAACATCCACATAGTAAACCGAGATCTCTCATCTACGCAGCAGCTTCACAGGCGCACTATGCTCTGCCCTAATGCGGACAGAGCATAGAATATTACTGCGCAATCACCAAGCAATGTCAGTCTGATTTTGGCACTTGCGCAGTTGTACCGCCCCAGCGCCAGCAGCCTGGCCACCGCTCGGATCCGGATCCACGGTGGCTCGAGGGGTCTCAGGACCCGAGTGGGGTTGCGTGGACACGAACTAAAAGTGGGGTATTTACAGGGGATTTTGTGGTTAAAGTTTGTGACGCCACCCACGGTGTGTGGTAAGGTGGGATACCACCGCTGCTGTTGGGAGCACCCGGTGGCAGTGGAATGGCAGCCAGATGTTTAACCCCTCCATGGGCAGGGGGAAGATGCCCCGAGGCTTGGTGATGGTGAGAGGGGAGCACCGTTGGGGAGGAAAGGAGCACTGCGTACTCACTCAGTCCAATAACGCTGACGCCGACAACTTGTAAACCAGAACTCTTAGCACCGCTGCAGCAAGGAGGGAGCACGCTGGGATCCCATGCCCTATGGTGTTGCCTGTTAGCCTGTGACCTTGACCTTGGCACCTCTGTCTGTAGTTGGTCCCTTTCAGCTTCAAACTGAACGGGTCCCGCTCACCCGTATGGCTAACGGAGTGAGCTTGCTCTCAGGGTTTACACTTGGGATTTTCTGGACTGTATATTGGGTAAGTCCTATCCCCCTCGTTGCGCTAGTACCCCGATTTTGAAGCGGGTGGAGGACAAATCGTGAAGTCTAAGCCCTCGTCGGGTAAATTACCAGGACACGTGATGCTAATTCCCGGCCTTGGGTCCACGTACCCCGCCGTGCCCTGGCCCATGCTTGGAGATGGCTCAAGGCCGCCAGCTGCCCTGTTCAGTGGTTCCGTGCCCCTTTACACGATCTCCTGCAACCGGGGTTACAGCTCCTACCAGGCCCAGAACAACGTCTGCCACCTAGTAACTGAGGAGCCCAGCTCCTAACCTCCTCCAACGATTTGTGACCTCTCCTCTCGAGAGTCACCACTTGACTGACTACTCCTGACACTCCTGACCTCCCCTTACCAATCCCCCAAGTGTCCAGCCCTATTCCCTTCAGGCTGTCCACTGGTGTGTCTGGTGGGTGTGGTGCAGAGTGTTTCTAGGATTTTGATTAGCTTGTTCTTAGCAACACCACAGGCCAGGGATCCGTAACCAAAGAGGAGATGGACACCATGTGAAAAGGCAAATTGCACAATGTCCTGTGACGACCTGATAGGCCAGGGTATCACACAGTGATGTTCTGTGCCGCCCCCGTGACAGCAGCCAACGCAGCTCGGATCCAGATCTACTGTACGGCTCGAGGGGTCCTCCGGACCCGGGAGTCGCGCGGACATGCCGAATGAAAAGGGGAACGTAGTTGTATAGCCTTGGCCGTATTCGGTTCGTGACTCCACCCACGGTGTGTGGTGAAGTGGGACACCACCGCTGCTGTTGTGGGATACCCGGGGAAGATGTAGTGGCAGCCGGATGTTAACCCCTTCGCGGGTAGGGATGGTTGCCCCGGGGCCCAGTGTCTCTGTGCAGGGTATGGTGATGGCAAGGCCTTGTGCGCCCGGACGTACCAGGGGGAGGTTTGGTTACTCACAGTCAAATGAATCACTCGAGTCTTTTGGTAAACCAAGGTGCTTGTGGCCGGCCGCCGCGGCCGCTTGTACTCTGGTCCCCCACCCGGGCTAGTGGTTGCCGTCTCTTCCTCTGCACTAGTTGTGCTTGTGTGTTTAGACTTTCTGGTATGAAACACCAAAGTCCGCTCCCGGCTTTCTGTGTGCCTGAGAAGCCGTGCCCGCTGACGCTGACCCGTGGGATCTATGGGCCCTGGCGGTTGCCCTATCCTTCCCTGTGGGTGGTTGTCTGCTTTTGGGACTTTGGTTGGGACAGGACCTATAATCCTGCCCTCAATCGGTTGATTAGCTAGGCTGTTGATTCCGGTCCTGGCTTCAGGGTCCGAGTACCCCCTCAGTGTACGTTTTCCAGTCAGGTCTCCGGTGTTGGTACCGGCGGGCTCCAACCCTGTCCTGGTCCACCTCGGATCTGCCGAGCCGTCTTCCCGTCTCCTGCTGACAGAGACCACCGTCTGCCACCTAGCCAAGGTACCAGGGCTCCGACCCTGGCACCGTTCAACTTGAACTTCTCCTCTGCTGGAGCTACACCTAGCTCCAGCCTCCACTCCTCTCAACTTGAACTCCAAACTTAATCTGCTTGTTTTCCCGCCCCGGGCTGTCTAGACCCCTAGGTGAGCGTTCCCTAACCGCCTGGTCCCGCCCAATGGTGTGCCTGTCTTGCCCTGAGGGGGGTGACTAGGGTTTCAGGTCGTCTGTATGTAACCTAGGTGAGGGATCGTGTTCTGCGGGGGCCTAATGTGTGACTACCTAGTTTTGCAACGGCATCACAGTTCTATGCCCTGCCCACACTAGGTCAGAGCAGAGTGCACCTCCAAAGCAACTGCACAGATCCGAGATCTCGGTTCACTACATGAATGACGCACGATAACTTATCCATATCAATGAAATCAGGAGGATGCCAGAGTGAGGACACCCATTAGATCGGACCATCATCATTTACATATAGCACAAGAGCATATCACATGGTATGTTTGAGGGTATACAGGGGGAGTCAGGAGCTTATAGACATGTTTGTGGAATGCAGAAAAAGAACAGTTAAAGATGGTGGCATTTGTTCTTTGGGTCAAAAACTGGTGACAGGTTCCCTTTAAGTGATACAATTAATATTAAACAATTATACTTTATTTGTTAATATTAATATTGAACAGAACTAATTTGAGCCTATTGGTTAGGCTTCCACAACAGTCTCGGTCACTCATGTAGCCTCTCAAAATAATGAATTGTTCACCCCTGTTCTAATACGAGTATATATACCACAATGTTATATATAGCGCTGTACATAAAGGAAAATAAATTGTGTGCCACTCTACGCACACTGCTGTCTGTCTTGTTTTGCATTTACAGATGTGCAGCAAAGCAACTGGGTGTAAAACACATAACCTGTCACATGATCTTTCAAAGAGGGTCATTTGACATGTCATGTGCTACATCGGATCTTGGGGGTTGGGCCATGCCTTCGAAACTCCCCACATCCCTGGCCACTCTTAATCAGACCCTGGATATTCTGTGAAGATACATTAGATGTTATATACAGGATAATGTGTGACTGGTGTAATATATGATATCTGTAGCTACAGTATACACTGCAGGTGAAATAAATTTTAAACACATCGCCCATTTCCTAAGTACCGTATTTTTCATTTTTTAAGACGCACCAGATTATAAGACACACCCCAAATTCAGAGCTAAAAAAAGTAAAAAAATGGGGTCCGTTTTATAATCCGGTGTCTTACCGGTGGGGGGCAGCAGCAGTGGTGGAGCGGTGGTCACAGGAGGCAGCGGCGGTGGTGGAACAGGTCCATGCTATGGGCAGTGCGGAGGGGGCTCAGATGCTCACTGTGGAGCTATGCTGGAGTAACCGGCGCTGCTGTGTGCTAGTGCTCGCTATTCTGAAGATGTCTGTGGTGCGGGCTTCAAGGAAATGGCGGCCGCAGTCGGCACTTGCGCAGATGGGAGCTTGAGCTGAGAGCTCAATCTGCGCATGCGCTGACTATGGGTGCCATTATTTGAAGAACTTACCGCTGATATCTTGAACACCAGCACACAGCAGCGCAGGCCGCCACACAGAGCCTTTCCAGGCAACACCGAGCGGCTACTCAGAACCTCGCCGGGCCGCGCCGGCCACTGAACAGAGCTGCGCCGGCTGCCCCACAGATCCACACCGGCCTCCTCACAGATCTGCGCCGGCCGCAGCACAGAGCCGCTCTGGGCACCGCACACCGGCCACCGCACAGAGCCGCGCTGGCCGCCCCACAGATCCACACCGGTCGCCGCACAGAGCCGTGCCAGCTAACCCACGGATCTGGACCGGCCACGGCACAGAGCCGCGCCACCCACGGCACAGAGCTGCTCCAGCCACGGCACAGAGCCGCTCCGGCCGCCCCACAGATCCACACCAGCCGCCACACAGAGGCGAGTCAGCCACCGGACAAAGCCACGCCGGGCGCCGCACAGAGCAGCACAATATTGTCCTGCCTCCAGTGACCTCTCTCCACCACCGCCCCGGTAAGCTATATTCGGATTTTAAGACGCACCCCTCATTTTCCTCCCAAATTTTTGGGAGGAAAAGTGCGTCTTATTATCCGAAAAATACGATAAATATATTTATAAAGGTGATATTGACTTGAATTTCTCACCAAATATCAGTAACAACTTATCCAATCCACAAAGACAAAGAGATCAAATCATAGATGTCCATAAATTAAGTCATGTGTATTAATGAGAAATGACACAGGAAAAAAAGTACTGAACACACGAAGAAAGAGAGGCGCAAAAAGACATGGAAAGTCATGACATCAGCTGAAGTCTATCAGAAATTACAGAGCAATCTTGCAACTTAGCAAAAAACAATATTAACTAGTTCAACTGATGGACTATAAAAAGGTGTCTCATTACCAAGGTGCCACACAAGACACATCTCACGGTGGGTAAAACCAGTGAGTTGTCTCAAGACCTTCGCAACCTTATTGTTACAAAACATACTGATGGCATTGGTTGCAGAAAAATGTTTCTAAACTACTGAAAGTTCCAGTGGAAAGCAACAGAAAGACCTGGAATCAGCAGAGACAATTGTTTCATATACAACAAAAAGTAATGCACTGACCCTCCATGGTCGGTATGTACGCTCACCACAAACACTCCATTGCTGAACAAAAAGCAAGTTGAAGGGCATTTATAGTTTTCTCTACAACATTTAGAGAAGCCTGTGAAATACTGGAGAATATAGTCTGGTGAGAGGAGAACAAAACTGAACTCTTTGGAGGCCATAACACACGCCATGTTTGGAAGCCAAAAGGCAAATCACACCAAAAACACCAACAACAGTGAAATTTGGAGATGGGAACATCATAGTGTGGGGTTGTTTTTCAGCATATGACAGGAACGTCTTGAAGCTTCATCACCAACAAAGGCTTTTGTACAAAGTATTAATTAAATTTCAGTTAGCAATAATTCAATAGTTCAATAATTTTTCCTTGTGTCCTTTTTCATTATAGCACTTAATTTATGGACATTTGTGGTTTGATTTATTTGCCTGTGTGGATTGGATGTGTTGCTACCAACATCTGGTGAGAAATACTTGTCAATAGCACCTTTTGAAATATATTTTTTTAGAAAATTAGTGAGTTGTTCAATACTTATTTCACCCGCTGTAAATATGCTAGTCATGTATTATGCTGTAATCTATAAGTAATATACTGTATGCTCAGGCATCCAATGTTAAATACAGGTAATTTTTGACTGGTATAATATCTGGGCATCAGATTGTATACACAGGATAATAAGTATAAGTAACTGGCACATTCTATACTATAACCTTTTTATATATCCACAGCTGGCTGTACAGTCAGATGGGCATCTCTGGTCTTGAATCGAGGCCTCTTCTCTTCCTACAATAGTCAATGACTTTCCCTCCTTCATGTGGATGTTGTGTCCTACATCATCCACACAGTGTTTCTCAATCGCACTCTTGCACAGTACTTCTTTCTACTCTGCTAAGGGCCAAGTAAAGCCTAAGAGCACTGATGACCCAGAAGTAAAACTGGCATTTGCGCACTACAGTACTTTTCTCAGCCCAATGGTAATGGCAATTGTAGGAAGAGAAGAGTCGCCATATCAAGACCAGAGATGCCCATCGGACTGGACAGCAGTGGCTGTGGGTATAATAAAAGCTCTGTTTTGTACTATGCAGAGGGGCTTGGTGAAATACATACAGCTTACTAGAAGACTGTAAAAGAAGCCTTAAAGGTGGTGGCTGTACTTTATATCGGTAAAACTGATGACAGATTCCCTTTAAGAATGGGTTTCTACTAGTGCTGAGCGGACCCAGGCTGTAAACGTCCGGATCCGCGCGGTTTCAGGGCTATCCCCGGGCCGGACCCGGGCGCGGGATTCCGTCTGCACGATCCAGAATCGGCAGTTAATAAAAATGAAAAAAAAAAACAATAAATAAATGAGCGTTTCATACTTACCAGACTCGGTGTCGTGGTGGCACTCTGCTTCCGAGTCGCGCTTTCACTTCCTGTGCTGTATGTAGAAAAAGCCGCAGCCACACCATTATTTACCAAACACATATATGAGCATTACGGATCACAATATGAATAGAAAACTGGATGGGGACTGTGGAAAAGTCGCAATTATATCAAGAAACAAGAGAAAACGCGCGACCATGATCCAAGGTGCAAAAGTGAAATCTTTATTGACATAGGAGTAGGTGCGGGGCGGCACAGAACAAGTGAGGACAACGACATCTAGCAATGACCAAATTATACACAGTTGTCAAAGTAGTAGATGTATAGGTCCATCCATAGTATACTGCAAAAAATCGATGGGAAATTATTCCCTGTTTATAATGTGAATGTTTATGCTTGTGGTTACTGACATTTGTGTCCATTTATTATCCATCATTATATGGTATGTTTTGACTAGAGTTGAGCGCGGTTCGTGGTTCGTGGTTCTCCAGTTCGCGGCTCGAGTGATTTTGGGGCATGTTCTAGATCGAACTAGAACTCGAGCTTTTTGCAAAAGCTCGATAGTTCTAGAAACGTTCGAGAACGGTTCTAGCAGCCAAAAAACAGCTAAATCCTAGCTTGGTTTCTGCTGTAATAGTGTAAGTCACTCTGTGAATCAAACTATTATCACATTTCAGTGTATAGTGTGCGTGAACAGCGCCTTCAGATCACTGCTGTTTCTATAATGGCGATCGCCATTTTTTTTTTTTTTTTCTTGTCTTCCTTCCCTAAGCGCGCGCGTCTTGTGGGGCGGGCCAGCATGTCAGCCAATCACAGACACACACACACCTAAGTGGACTTTGAGCCAGAGAAGCAACGGCATGTGTGATAGGATCTGCATGTCACATGTCCCTGCATTATAAAACCGGACATTTTCTTCACGAACGCCATTATCTGCCTTCTGCGTCTTTGGTGTCAGACATCAGTGTCGCAGCTCCGTCCTCCTGAGTCCTATAGCCGATACAGCTGTATGCGCTGCATACACAGCGTTAGACAGCTTAGGGAGAGCACATTCTAGCAGTCCTTTTAAGGGCTCAAAGCGGCAGGGTCAGAGAGCCATAAGTGACAGGTCCTGCAAACAGCAACAGCGTCTGTGTAGCCCAGGTCAGGGATTTCCTCCCTGCATTTCACCATTAGGAGGGAATAGAAAGGCAGGCTTCCATTCCTCTACCCAGAGCACCACAATCCTGCCACTGTACCCTCTTGTCCTCTGCACACTCCAACTCATTCTAAGTAAGCCATTATACTAGCAAACATTCAGTGTACCTAGTGGCATCCTATACGTGGCTATTGGACTTTGCTATAGTCCCACTAGTGCAAAGACATTTGCAGAGCACGTCTGCCTGCATTGCACACTACAACTTTTTTAAACTAAGCAATTTTACTAGCAAACACTCAGTGTACCTAGTGGCATCCTATACGTGGCTATTGGACTTTGCTATAGTCCCACTAGTGCCAAGACATTTGCAGAGCGCATCTGCCTGCGTTGCACACTCCAACGAATTATAACTAAGCCATTATACTAGCACACACTCAGTGTACCTAGTGGCATCCTATACGTGGCTATTGGACTTTGCTATAGTCCCACTAGTGCAAAGACATTAGCAGAGCACATCTGCCAGCATTGCACACTCCAAGTTTTTTAAACTAAGCAATTTTACTAGCAAACACTCAGTGTACCTAGTGGCATCCTATACGTGGCTATTGGACTTTGCTATAGTCCCACTAGTGCAAAGACATTTGCAGAGCACGTCTGCCTGCATTGCACACTACAACTTTTTTAAACTAAGCAATTTTACTAGCAAACACTCAGTGTACCTAGTGGCATCCTATACGTGGCTATTGGACTTTGCTATAGTCCCACTAGTGCCAAGACATTTGCAGAGCGCATCTGCCTGCGTTGCACACTCCAACTAATTATAACTAAGCCATTATACTTGCACACACTAAGTGTTTTTTAGTGGCATCCTATACGTGGCTATTGGACTTTGCTATAGTCCTACTAGTGCCAAGACATTTGCAGAGCGCATCTGCCTGCGTTGCACACTCCAACTAATTATAACTAAGCCATTATACTAGCACACACTCAGTGAACCTAGTGGCATCCTATACGTGGCTATTGGACTTTGCTATAGTCCCACTAGTGCCAAGACATTTGCAGCACGTCTGCCTGCGTTGCACACTCCAACTAATTATAACTAAGCCATTATACTAGCACACACTCAGTGTACCTAGTGGCATCCTATACGTGGCTATTGGACTTTGCTATAGTCCCACTAGTGCCAAGACATTTGCAGCACGTCTGCCTGCGTTGCACACTCCAACTAATTATAACTAAGCCATTATACTAGCATACACTCAGTGTACCTAGTGGCATCCTATACGTGGCTATTGGACTTTGCTATAGTCCCACTAGTGCCAAGACATTTGCAGCACGTCTGCCTGCGTTGCACACTCCAACTAATTATAACTAAGCCATTATACTAGCACACACTCAGTGTACCTAGTGGCATCCTATACGTGGCTATTGGACTTTGCTATAGTCCCACTAGTGCCAAGACATTTGCAGCACGTCTGCCTGCGTTGCACACTCCAACTAATTATAACTAAGCCATTATACTAGCACACACTCAGTGTACCTAGTGGCATCCTATACGTGGCTATTGGACTTTGCTATAGTCCCACTAGTGCCAAGACATTTGCAGCACGTCTGCCTGCGTTGCACACTCCAACTAATTATAACTAAGCCATTATACTAGCACACACTCAGTGTACCTAGTGGCATCCTATACGTGGCTATTGGACTTTGCTATAGTCCCACTAGTGCCAAGACATTTGCAGCACGTCTGCCTGCGTTGCACACTCCAACTAATTATAACTAAGCCATTATACTAGCACACACTCAGTGTACCTAGTGGCATCCTATACGTGGCTATTGGACTTTGCTATAGTCCCACTAGTGCCAAGACATTTGCAGCACGTCTGCCTGCGTTGCACACTCCAACTAATTATAACTAAGCCATTATACTAGCACACACTCAGTGTACCTAGTGGCATCCTATACGTGGCTATTGGACTTTGCTATAGTCCTACTAGTGCCAAGACATTTGCAGAGCGCATCTGCCTGCGTTGCACACTCCAACTAATTATAACTAAGCCATTATACTAGCAAACACTCAGTGAACCTAGTGGCATCCTATACGTGGATATTGGACTTTGCTATAGTCCCACTAGTGCCAAGACATTTGCAGCACGTCTGCCTGCGTTGCACACTCCAACTAATTATAACTAAGCCATTATACTAGCACACACTCAGTGTACCTAGTGGCATCCTATACGTGGCTATTGGACTTTGCTATAGTCCCACTAGTGCCAAGACATTTGCAGCACGTCTGCCTGCGTTGCACACTCCAACTAATTATAACTAAGCCATTATACTAGCACACACTCAGTGTACCTAGTGGCATCCTATACGTGGCTATTGGACTTTGCTATAGTCCCACTAGTGCCAAGACATTTGCAGCACGTCTGCCTGCGTTGCACACTCCAACTAATTATAACTAAGCCATTATACTAGCACACACTCAGTGTACCTAGTGGCATCCTATACGTGGCTATTGGACTTTGCTATAGTCCCACTAGTGCCAAGACATTTGCAGCACGTCTGCCTGCGTTGCACACTCCAACTAATTATAACTAAGCCATTATACTAGCACACACTCAGTGTACCTAGTGGCATCCTATACGTGGCTATTGGACTTTGCTATAGTCCTACTAGTGCCAAGACATTTGCAGAGCGCATCTGCCTGCGTTGCACACTCCAACTAATTATAACTAAGCCATTATACTAGCACACACTCAGTGAACCTAGTGGCATCCTATACGTGGATATTGGACTTTGCTATAGTCCCACTAGTGCCAAGACATTTGCAGCACGTCTGCCTGCGTTGCACACTCCAACTAATTATAACTAAGCCATTATACTAGCACACACTCAGTGTACCTAGTGGCATCCTATACGTGGCTATTGGACTTTGCTATAGTCCCACTAGTGCCAAGACATTTGCAGCACGTCTGCCTGCGTTGCACACTCCAACTAATTATAACTAAGCCATTATACTAGCACACACTCAGTGTACCTAGTGGCATCCTATACGTGGCTATTGGACTTTGCTATAGTCCCACTAGTGCCAAGACATTTGCAGCACGTCTGCCTGCGTTGCACACTCCAACTAATTATAACTAAGCCATTATACTAGCACACACTCAGTGTACCTAGTGGCATCCTATACGTGGCTATTGGACTTTGCTATAGTCCCACTAGTGCCAAGACATTTGCAGCACGTCTGCCTGCGTTGCACACTCCAACTAATTATAACTAAGCCATTATACTAGCACACACTCAGTGTACCTAGTGGCATCCTATACGTGGCTATTGGACTTTGCTATAGTCCCACTAGTGCCAAGACATTTGCAGCACGTCTGCCTGCGTTGCACACTCCAACTAATTATAACTAAGCCATTATACTAGCACACACTCAGTGTACCTAGTGGCATCCTATACGTGGCTATTGGACTTTGCTATAGTCCCACTAGTGCCAAGACATTTGCAGCACGTCTGCCTGCGTTGCACACTCCAACTAATTATAACTAAGCCATTATACTAGCACACACTCAGTGTACCTAGTGGCATCCTATACGTGGCTATTGGACTTTGCTATAGTCCCACTAGTGCCAAGACATTTGCAGCACGTCTGCCTGCGTTGCACACTCCAACTAATTATAACTAAGCCATTATACTAGCACACACTCAGTGTACCTAGTGGCATCCTATACGTGGCTATTGGACTTTGCTATAGTCCCACTAGTGCCAAGACATTTGCAGCACGTCTGCCTGCGTTGCACACTCCAACTAATTATAACTAAGCCATTATACTAGCACACACTCAGTGTACCTAGTGGCATCCTATACGTGGCTATTGGACTTTGCTATAGTCCCACTAGTGCCAAGACATTTGCAGCACGTCTGCCTGCGTTGCACACTCCAACTAATTATAACTAAGCCATTATACTAGCACACACTCAGTGTACCTAGTGGCATCCTATACGTGGCTATTGGACTTTGCTATAGTCCCACTAGTGCCAAGACATTTGCAGCACGTCTGCCTGTGTTGCACACTCCAACTAATTATAACTAAGCCATTATACTAGCACACACTCAGTGTACCTAGTGGCATCCTATACGTGGCTATTGGACTTTGCTATAGTCCCACTAGTGCCAAGACATTTGCAGCACGTCTGCCTGCGTTGCACACTCCAACTAATTATAACTAAGCCATTATACTAGCACACACTCAGTGTACCTAGTGGCATCCTATACGTGGCTATTGGACTTTGCTATAGTCCCACTAGTGCCAAGACATTTGCAGCACGTCTGCCTGCGTTGCACACTCCAACTAATTATAACTAAGCCATTATACTAGCACACACTCAGTGTACCTAGTGGCATCCTATACGTGGCTATTGGACTTTGCTATAGTCCTACTAGTGCCAAGACATTTGCAGAGCGCATCTGCCTGCGTTGCACACTCCAACTAATTATAACTAAGCCATTATACTAGCACACACTCAGTGAACCTAGTGGCATCCTATACGTGGATATTGGACTTTGCTATAGTCCCACTAGTGCCAAGACATTTGCAGCACGTCTGCCTGCGTTGCACACTCCAACTAATTATAACTAAGCCATTATACTAGCACACACTCAGTGTACCTAGTGGCATCCTATACGTGGCTATTGGACTTTGCTATAGTCCCACTAGTGCCAAGACATTTGCAGCACGTCTGCCTGCGTTGCACACTCCAACTAATTATAACTAAGCCATTATACTAGCACACACTCAGTGTACCTAGTGGCATCCTATACGTGGCTATTGGACTTTGCTATAGTCCCACTAGTGCCAAGACATTTGCAGCACGTCTGCCTGCGTTGCACACTCCAACTAATTATAACTAAGCCATTATACTAGCACACACTCAGTGTACCTAGTGGCATCCTATACGTGGCTATTGGACTTTGCTATAGTCCCACTAGTGCCAAGACATTTGCAGCACGTCTGCCTGCGTTGCACACTCCAACTAATTATAACTAAGCCATTATACTAGCACACACTCAGTGTACCTAGTGGCATCCTATACGTGGCTATTGGACTTTGCTATAGTCCCACTAGTGCCAAGACATTTGCAGCACGTCTGCCTGCGTTGCACACTCCAACTAATTATAACTAAGCCATTATACTAGCACACACTCAGTGTACCTAGTGGCATCCTATACGTGGCTATTGGACTTTGCTATAGTCCCACTAGTGCCAAGACATTTGCAGCACGTCTGCCTGCGTTGCACACTCCAACTAATTATAACTAAGCCATTATACTAGCACACACTCAGTGTACCTAGTGGCATCCTATACGTGGCTATTGGACTTTGCTATAGTCCCACTAGTGCCAAGACATTTGCAGCACGTCTGCCTGCGTTGCACACTCCAACTAATTATAACTAAGCCATTATACTAGCACACACTCAGTGTACCTAGTGGCATCCTATACGTGGCTATTGGACTTTGCTATAGTCCCACTAGTGCCAAGACATTTGCAGCACGTCTGCCTGCGTTGCACACTCCAACTAATTATAACTAAGCCATTATACTAGCACACACTCAGTGTACCTAGTGGCATCCTATACGTGGCTATTGGACTTTGCTATAGTCCCACTAGTGCCAAGACATTTGCAGCACGTCTGCCTGCGTTGCACACTCCAACTAATTATAACTAAGCCATTATACTAGCACACACTCAGTGTACCTAGTGGCATCCTATACGTGGCTATTGGACTTTGCTATAGTCCCACTAGTGCCAAGACATTTGCAGCACGTCTGCCTGCGTTGCACACTCCAACTAATTATAACTAAGCCATTATACTAGCACACACTCAGTGTACCTAGTGGCATCCTATACGTGGCTATTGGACTTTGCTATAGTCCCACTAGTGCCAAGACATTTGCAGCACGTCTGCCTGCGTTGCACACTCCAACTAATTATAACTAAGCCATTATACTAGCACACACTCAGTGTACCTAGTGGCATCCTATACGTGGCTATTGGACTTTGCTATAGTCCCACTAGTGCCAAGACATTTGCAGCACGTCTGCCTGCGTTGCACACTCCAACTAATTATAACTAAGCCATTATACTAGCACACACTCAGTGTACCTAGTGGCATCCTATACGTGGCTATTGGACTTTGCTATAGTCCTACTAGTGCCAAGACATTTGCAGAGCGCATCTGCCTGCGTTGCACACTCCAACTAATTATAACTAAGCCATTATACTAGCACACACTCAGTGAACCTAGTGGCATCCTATACGTGGCTATTGGACTTTGCTATAGTCCCACTAGTGCCAAGACATTTGCAGCACGTCTGCCTGCGTTGCACACTCCAACGAATTATAACTAAGTTACATTGTCAGGGATATTTATTCTTTATTATTCTGCTGTTAATAAAGCTAGACCACCACTGCAATCTTCACCACCTCTCAATTTTTACTACCACATTTTCAGTCCACAATCTTGTCGCAATCAACATGAGTGGCAAAATGACAGATGCTGGTGGAAAGGGGAAGAGGCGTGGTGGAAAAGGCAAAAAAGGTTTTGTCAGTGGGGAAGGTGCCAAAGCTCCATTATCATCTGCTGAAGATAGACCATCTACTAGCAAAAGTAAGATGTCTACTACTTATTGTGGACAATCCGATGTGCTCCCTTTTTTACGGACACGAACAAGAGGAACAAAGGTAGATGATGGGCAAAAAAGGAAAATGCTTGAATGGATCTCAAGTGGTCCAACAAGTGCCCTCTCAGCCACTTCAAGTACCGCATCCAAAAAACACCATTCCTCTGAGTTGTCATCCCAATCACACTTGATTTCTCCCAGCTCTGAAGTCTCCATCAGCCCTGCACAGTATGGTGGAACTGAGATGGCTGAGTCTGCAGAGCTGTTCAGTCACACTATAGCCTGGGAATCAGAGGTCTGCTCCCAAGCTACAGTGAGTACAGAACAGGAAATGGTCTGCAGTGATGCCCAGAACCTTTGTGACTCAGATTCAGGCCGTGAGGACCAAGTTTCTGAGCATAATGTTGACCCTTTGTCACAAACTGTAACACCTGTGGTTATAGACAATGAGGAACATACTGATGAAGATGAGACGCAGATACCCGATTGGGATGACAACTTAAATATTCGGTCAGGGCAAGAAGAGGCTCGGTCTGAGGGGGAAGGGAGTGCGAACACAACAATTGATGATGACGTTCTAGATCCCACCTACTGTCAACCCCCAGTCAGGCACTCGAGGAGGTCAACAGAGGCGGTGGAGGAGGATGCAACCGACGACGAAGTTACCTTGCGCCTTCCTGGACAGAGTCGGAGCACTGGTAGCACGTCTACAACTGCATCCTCAGCCACCACTCTGCCTATGAGCATTATTCGGGGTGGATCAACAGGTCGCATGGCCTCTAAGCCTTGCCTAGCCTGGGCCTTTTTTCACATCGAAAAAGATCGCCCAACTCATGTGATATGTAACATTTGTCATGATTCTGTTAGTAGAGGTCAAAACCTCAGCAGTTTGACAACTTCTTCCATGAATCGTCACATGAATAAATATCATAAGTCCCGGTGGGAAGCTCACCGTGCTGCAATGCCGGCTAGCGGAGCGAACCATCCACCGCCCGCCCCTTCCAGTGCATCCGCGCGCTCTTCATCTTCTAGGACTGTGGGGACAGCTGTCACACCTGTTTTTCCACGCAAAACTTCCACCACTGTAACCGCAACAGGCAGTTTGCTTGTAAGGTCGTCAGTTGGTTTGGAAGGGGAAACAAGTGAGTGTGTACAGCTCTCTCAGACATCGATAGCACCAACGTTGGATGAAGGCAACATCATGTCTCCGCCTGCACTTTCCTCACAAACCTGCATTTTTCCAGGGACACCCTACTCAACACCGTCTACACACAGCAGCCAGATCTCTGTCCCTCAGATGTGGTCAAATAAAAGGCCACTTCCTCCGACCCATGACAAAGCTAAGAGGTTGACTCTATCCCTCTGTAAGCTGTTGGCTACCGAAATGCTGCCTTTCCGCCTAGTGGACACACAGGATTTTAGAGACCTTATGTCTGTCGCTGTGCCCCAGTACCAGATGCCTAGTCGCCACTACTTCTCTAAGAAAGGTGTGCCCGCGCTACACCAGCATGTCGCACACAACATCACCGCTTCCTTGAGAAACTCTGTGTGTGAACGGGTGCATTTCACCACCGATACTTGGACCAGTAAGCATGGACAGGGACGTTACATGTCGCTGACTGGGCACTGGGTAACTATGGTGATAGATGGTGAAGGGTCTGCTGCACAAGTCTTGCCGTCCCCACGACTTGTGTGTCAATCCTCTGTCTGTCCAAGTTCCGCCACAGCTTCTGCATCCTCCACCTCATCTGGGTCCTCCACCTCCGCCCCAAGCCTGCCTGGTCAGGCCACCAGCGTTCTTACTGCGCAGAAGGAATCACGCACGCCTCATTACTATGCTGGCAGCCGAGCGCAACGGCATCAGGCGGTCTTTAGCTTGACATGTCTTGGTAATAAGAGTCACACAGCTGAGGAGTTGTGGTCAGCTCTGCGGTCCGAGTTTAATAAATGGTTGTCTCCACTCAACCTGCAGCCTGGTAAGGCCGTGTGCGACAATGCTGCAAACCTGGGTGCGGCCCTTCGCCTGGGCAAGGTGACACACGTACCTTGTATGGCTCACGTGTTGAACCTTGTCGTGCAGCAATTTTTAACACACTATCCCGGCCTAGATGGCCTTCTGAACAGGGCACGAAAACTGTCTGCTCACTTTCGGCGTTCAAGCGCCGCAGCTGAGCGACTTGCATCGCTACAGAAGTCTTTCGGCCTGCCGGTTCATCGCCTGAAATGCGATGTGGCGACACGCTGGAATTCAACTCTCCACATGTTACAGCGACTGTGGCAGCACCGCAGAGCCCTGGTGCAATACGTCATGACGTATAGCCTGGGCCAACGAGATGCAGAGGTGGGGCAGATCACCCTGATGGAGTGGTCTCAGATCAAGGACCTATGCACCCTTCTGCACAGTTTCGACATGGCGACGAATATGTTTAGCTCTGACAATGCCATTATCAGCATGACGATTCCAGTCATTTACATTCTGGAGCACACGCTAAACACTATTCGGAGTCAGGGGGTGGGACAACATGAAGGGGAGGAACTACAGGAGGATTCATATGTGCAAGGGACAACAACATCACCAAGGTCCAGACGTTCATCATCACCAACGCAGCAGGCATGGGACCATGGGGAACAGGGATCGACAAGGGCGCATAGTAGCAGGCGAAATGTTGAGCAAGGTGCAGGAGAACATGAAGAAATGGAGGACGAACTGTCCATGGACATGGAAGACTCAGCGGATGAGGGAGACCTTGGTCAAATTTCAGTTGAAAGAGGTTGGGGGGAGATGTCAGAGGAAGAAAGAACGGGTAGCACCTCTATGCCACAAACACAGCGTGGACTTGGTCCGCATGGCTACGCAAGACACATGAGTGCCTTTTTGTTGCACTACCTCCAACATGACAGTCGTATTGTCAAAATTAGAAGTGATGATGACTACTGGATTGCCACACTATTAGATCCCCGGTACAAGTCCAAATTTTGTGACATAATTCCAGCCATAGAAAGGGACGCACGTATGCAGGAGTATCAGCAGAAGCTGTTACTCGATCTTAGCTCGGCTTTTCCACCAAACAACCGTGCAGGTGCAGGGAGGGAATCTCCCAGTTGTAACTTGACAAACATGGGACGGTCTCGTCATCTTCACCAGTCTACCCGTACCAGTAGGACCGTATCTGGTGCCGGTAACAGCAATTTTATGGAATCTTTTCATAATTTTTTTAGACCCTCTTTTGCAAGGCCACCAGAGACAACAAGTCTGACACATACTCAACGGCTGGAGAGGATGATACAGGAGTATCTCCAAATGAACATCGATGCCATGGCTGTGCAACTGGAGCCTTGCTCCTTTTGGGCTTCAAACATAGAAAAATGGCCAGAGCTCTCCAGTTACGCCTTGGAGATTTTGTCGTGTCCAGCTGCCAGCGTTGTCTCTGAACGTGTATTCAGTGCTGCTGGGTGTGTGCTGACAGATAAGCGCACGCGTCTGTCCAGTGACAATGTGGACAGACTGACGTTCATCAAAATGAACAAGTCATGGATCCAGAAGGAATTTACTACCCCTGTGTCATCCTGGGGAGAGTAAATGCTTGTGGATTTGGAATGTGCTTGATGCAAATCAAAACATCCTGTTTGCAACTAGGGCCCAAGTGCTGCCACTGATGGGGTGGGTGTCTGTGTGGCCCAATTTTTGGAAAAAAGGGAGACTCCGCTAGGAGTAACCCTTGCTTACATTGTTTTTAAAAGAAGCCAAGATGAACAAGTCATGGGTCAGCAAAGACTTTGCTACCTACCCCGGTGTCATCCTGGGGACGGTTAATTATGGGGTATTTTTGAATGTGATTGATGCAAATGTAGCTGTGAAGTGTACAACTAGGGCCCAAGTGCTGCCACTGATGGGGTGGGTGTCTGTGTGGCCCAATTTTTGGAAAAAAAGGGAGACTCCGCTTGGAGTAACCCTTGCTTGATGTGTTTTTAAAAGAAGCCAAGATGAACAGAGCTGGGATCAGCAAAGACTTTGCTACCTACCCCGGTGTCATCCTGGGGACGGATAAGAATGGCGTATTTTTGAATGTGCTTGATGCAAATCAAAACATCCTGTTTGCAACTAGGGCCCAAGTGCTGCCACTGATGGGGTGGGTGTCTGTGTGGCCCAATTTTTGGAAAAAAAGGGAGACTCCGCTTGGAGTAACCCTTGCTTGATGTGTTTTTAAAAGAAGCCAAGATGAACAGAGCTGGGATCAGGAAAGACTTTGCTACCTACCCCGGTGTCATCCTGGGGACGGATAAGAATGGCGTATTTTTGAATGTGCTTGATGCAAATCAAAACATCCTGTTTGCAACTAGGGCCCAAGTGCTGCCACTGATGGGGTGGGTGTCTGTGTGGCCCAATTTTTGGAAAAAAAGGGAGACTCCGCTTGGAGTAACCCTTGCTTGATGTGTTTTTAAAAGAAGCCAAGATGAACAGAGCTGGGATCAGCAAAGACTTTGCTACCTACCCCGGTGTCATCCTGGGGACGGATAAGAATGGCGTATTTTTGAATGTGCTTGATGCAAATCAAAACATCCTGTTTGCAACTAGGGCCCAAGTGCTGCCACTGATGGGGTGGGTGTCTGTGTGGCCCAATTTTTGGAAAAAAAGGGAGACTCCGCTTGGAGTAACCCTTGCTTGATGTGTTTTTAAAAGAAGCCAAGATGAACAGAGCTGGGATCAGCAAAGACTTTGCTACCTACCCCGGTGTCATCCTGGAGACGGATAAGAATGGCGTATTTTTGAATGTGCTTGATGCAAATCAAAACATCCTGTTTGCAACTAGGGCCCAAGTGCTGCCACTGATGGGGTGGGTGTCTGTGTGGCCCAATTTTTGGAAAAAAGGGAGACTCCGCTTGGAGTAACCCTTGCTTGATGTGTTTTTAAAAGAAGCCAAGATGAACAGAGCTGGGATCAGCAAAGACTTTGCTACCTACCCCGGTGTCATCCTGGGGACGGATAAGAATGGCGTATTTTTGAATGTGCTTGATGCAAATCAAAACATCCTGTTTGCAACTAGGGCCCAAGTGCTGCCACTGATGGGGTGGGTGTCTGTGTGGCCCAATTTTTGGAAAAAAAGGGAGACTCCGCTTGGAGTAACCCTTGCTTGATGTGTTTTTAAAAGAAGCCAAGATGAACAGAGCTGGGATCAGCAAAGACTTTGCTACCTACCCCGGTGTCATCCTGGGGACGGATAAGAATGGCGTATTTTTGAATGTGCTTGATGCAAATCAAAACATCCTGTTTGCAACTAGGGCCCAAGTGCTGCCACTGATGGGGTGGGTGTCTGTGTGGCCCAATTTTTGGAAAAAAGGGAGACTCCGCTTGGAGTAACCCTTGCTTGATGTGTTTTTAAAAGAAGCCAAGATGAACAGAGCTGGGATCAGGAAATACTTTGCTACCTACCCCGGTGTCATCCTGGGGACGGATAAGAATGGCGTATTTTTGAATGTGCTTGATGCAAATCAAAACATCCTGTTTGCAACTAGGGCCCAAGTGCTGCCACTGATGGGGTGGGTGTCTGTGTGGCCCAATTTTTGGAAAAAAAGGGAGACTCCGCTTGGAGTAACCCTTGCTTGATGTGTTTTTAAAAGAAGCCAAGATGAACAGAGCTGGGATCAGGAAAGACTTTGCTACCTACCCCGGTGTCATCCTGGGGACGGATAAGAATGGCGTATTTTTGAATGTGCTTGATGCAAATCAAAACATCCTGTTTGCAACTAGGGCCCAAGTGCTGCCACTGTAGGGGTGGGTGTCTGTGTGGCCCAATTTTTGGAAAAAAGGGAGACTCCGCTTGGAGTAACCCTTGCTTACATTGTTTTTAAAAGAAGCCAAGATGAACAAGTCATGGGTCAGCAAAGACTTTGCTACCTACCCCGGTGTCATCCTGGGGATGGATAAGAATGGCGTATTTTTGAATGTGCTTGATGCAAATGTAGCTGTGAAGTGTACAACTGGGGCACAACTGCTGCCACTGAAGGGGTGGGTGTCTGTGTGGCCCAATTTTTGGAAAAAAAGGGAGACTCCGCTTGGAGTAACCCTTGCTTGATGTGTTTTTAAAAGAAGCCAAGATGAACAGAGCTGGGATCAGGAAAGACTTTGCTACCTACCCCGGTGTCATCCTGGGGACGGATAAGAATGGCGTATTTTTGAATGTGCTTGATGCAAATCAAAACATCCTGTTTGCAACTAGGGCCCAAGTGCTGCCACTGTAGGGGTGGGTGTCTGTGTGGCCCAATTTTTGGAAAAAAGGGAGACTCCGCTTGGAGTAACCCTTGCTTACATTGTTTTTAAAAGAAGCCAAGATGAACAAGTCATGGGTCAGCAAAGACTTTGCTACCTACCCCGGTGTCATCCTGGGGATGGATAAGAATGGCGTATTTTTGAATGTGCTTGATGCAAATGTAGCTGTGAAGTGTACAACTGGGGCACAACTGCTGCCACTGAAGGGGTGGGTGTGTGTGTGGCCCAATTTTTGGAAAAAATGGAGACTCCGCTTGGAGTCACCTTGCGGTGTTTTACATGATTTTAGAAGGGCGTGCCATGCCTATATCTGTGTGTCCTCCTCTTTTTCCTTGTCCAGCTGTTTTGTTTTCGCATGAGTATATGTCCTTGTCACTTTCCAATGTGTTTGAGTTGTTTGTCACCTTTAGGACACCTTTGAGGGTGTTTTCTAGGTGTTTTTCTGTGTTTGTGATTGCCTGCCATTGTTTCCTATGCAGTTCGAGTTCGGTTCGTCGAACGTTCGACGAACCGAACTCGAACGGGAGGTCCGTTCGGCGAACCAACCTCGAGCCGAACCGCGACCGGTTCGCTCATCTCTAGTTTTGACATACTGTTATGTGGAATCAATGATTTTTTGCAGTATACTATGGATGGACCTATACATCTACTACTTTGACAACTGTGTATAATTTGGTCATTGCTAGATGTCGTTGTCCTCACTTGTTCTGTGCCGCCCCGCACCTACTCCTATGTCAATAAAGATTTCACTTTTGCACCTTGGATCATGGTCGGGCGTTTTCTCTTGTTACTTCCTGTGCTGTGCACGCAATCACACAGCTTTCCGTGTTTTCCCCGCCCACCGGCCGTCCTCTCAGCAGTGATTGGTTCCTGACTGATGCGCCCCCAGCCTGTGACAGTCTCTGCCGCGGTCATCGCTTATCGCGGCTCAGTAATGGGCTGCACTCAGAGCGGGCAGCCGTGCTCTATAGCTGCTCACTCTGACATGTAGCAGAGCTGGATGTGTCGCCACGGGACTTCTCCTGTGGATTACGTCGGAGCTGCAGGGTTTCTTTGGGGCTTAATAAAGTGGTGAAGGAGGAGTGTTTTGTACTTTATTTCAAATAAAGGATTTTTCTGTGTGTCTGTGTTTATTTACTGTCATTTACAGGTTTGTGTGATGCAGGTATCTGATAGACGCCTGTACCATCACACAAACCTAGGGTTTAGCAGCAGCCGTGCACCGCTGCTAACCCCTGCTATTACCCCGACTGGCACCGCATCACGCCAGCGGGAAGAGCCAGTAGCGCACACTGGTATGGTCGCATCTAACAGATGCGACCATACCAGACGGCTGCGGGCTGAGGATATACCAGCCCCCAGCCGGCGTTATCATGGCTGGATGTGAAGATTAGTCGGGACCGCACGTCGTTTTTTTTTTACTTTCACCGGAATCACACGTGCAAGGGGCTCACGCAAGTCTGCCATGGCAGCACCCGGCAAAGCCTCGCATGTGTGACTCTGGGCACAGATACAGTGCGACAGCTGGGGCTGCAGCCGCGCGCTATAGCTGTGCTGCCGAGTGTTTACCACCGTGACCGACAGTGCACTGCTTTCCCCGCCCACCGGCCGTCCTGGTGCCTGTGATTGGTTGCAGTTAGCTGACACGCTGCCACTCAGGGTGGGGGCATGTCTAGCTGCAACCAACGCGAGCCGGTGGGCGGGGAAAACCATGAATATTGAATTGTCGGCTCCGGAAGGTAACAGCATGACCCGGAAGGAGTGTGCCGCCATGACAGCGCCTCGGTGAGTATGCCGCACTCGCTCCTAGCCCCTCCACAAACGTTTTAACCCTCCGGATTCCGGTCCCCATTCACTTATATGGGCACCGGATTCTGGAGCAGATCGGATTCTTTTTTATATCTGTAAGTGATCCGCCAGCCCCGGATTATTGGCCGTTCGATCAACTTTAGTTTCTACTCATGAGCCACTCCTGTGTGCGTGCCCCCGGGCCAAAATTTGCCAGCCATCCATTGATTGAAGAGGTCTTGATGAGGGAATGTCACAATGGTCTGAATTCCTATATTATGGTGTTGGGTAGACAAACCCTCTAGTCTTTATTCCATGTACACTAAGGTGTACTTTGCACACTACGACATCGCAGCTGCAATGCCGGTGGGGTCAAATCGAAAGTGACGCACATCCGGCGTCGCTGTCGATATCGGAGTGTGTAAATCGTTTTTGATACAATTAACGAGCGCAAAAGCATTGAAATTGTATCATCGGTGTAGCGTCGGTCATTTCCATAATTTCGGAAGGATCGATGTTACAATGTTGTTCCTCGTTCTTGCGGCAGCACACATCGCTGTGTGTGAAGCCGCAGGAGCGAGAAACATCTCCTACCTGCGTCCTGTGGCTCACACCGGCTATGTGGAAGGAAGGAGGTGGGCGGGATGTTTACATCCCGCTCATCTCCGCCCCTCCGCTTCTATTGGCCGCCTGCCATGTGACGTCGCTGTGACGCTGCACGACCCGCCCGCTTAGGAAGGAGGCGGGTCGCCGGCCAGAGCAACGTCGCAGGGCAGGTAAGTCCATGTGAAGCTGCCGTAATGATAATGTTCGCTACGGCAGCTATCACAAGATATCGCAGCTGAGACGAGGGCGGGGACTATCGCGCTCGGCATCGCAAGTATCGGCTTGCAATGTCGTAGTGTGCAAAGTACCCCTAACAGCTCGGTGTTACATAGATTTGATTGTGGAACTACGATACGATACGATACGATACAATACACTTTATTGATCCCGTGGGAAATTATGGTATCACAGCAGCACAACTTAAATAATAACATGAATTACTTAATTGACAAGACAGTAGAGTTGACAGAAAAACATCATACATTAGATTAGGTCATACACAGTGGGTGAACTGAAAGTAGAAAAAATAAAGTAGACATTCACCTTGATGATTTAACACTAATGTTATTGTTGTACATTCCCATAGCAGTTGGCACAAATGATTTCCTATATTTTTCCTTCTTACACCTTAGAAGGATTAGCCGGTTACTGAAGGTGCTCTTCTGTCTCATGAATAGCTCATATAATGGATGTGCATTATTATTCATAATCGCCATACACTTTTTCAGAGTTCTTCTCTCCACTACATCCTCAAAAGAGCCAAGATTGCAGCCAACAGCGGAGCTTGCCTTCTTGATAAGTTTATTTAGCTTATTAACATCAGAGACCCGCACACTACTACACCAGCATATAAGGCAAAAAAGATGGAACTTGCCACTGCAGACTGGTAGAACATTTCTAACATTTTGCTAAAAGACCTCAGTTTCCTTAGGAAATACAGTTTGCACATCCCCTTCTTGTAGACCCTCTCTGAGTGGCATCTCCAGTCCAGTTTGCTATCCAGGTGGACCCCCAAATATTTGTAACTCTCCACCTGCTCCACCTCCTGACCAGCAATAGTGATCAGTAAACATTCCATCTTTCTCCTGCTATAGTTGGCCACCAACTCCTTAGTTTTCTTAACATTTAGTTGTAGATAGTTACCATGGCACCAATCCACAAAATTCGATACCACCCTTCTATATTCCTCAAAACCCTGGTCCCCACCTAATACATCCGACTACCACAGAGTCATCCGAGAATTCTTGAAGGTGGCAAAAATCAGATTTATACCGAAAGTCTGATGTATACAGTGTGAATAGAAAGGGTGCTAGCACCATTCCCTGAGGGGGACCTACACTGCTAAATAATCTGCTAGACACAACTCCTCCCATCTGTACAAACTGTGGCCCATCTGATAGGTAGTCAGTTGTCCAATTTATCATCCCCTCCTCCACCTTCATATCAGTCATCTTTTTGTGTAATAAGAGTGGCTGCAGGGTGTTAAACGCACTAGAGAAATCAAAGAACATTGCTCGTACAGTGGTTCTGTCATTCTCCAAAAATGAATGTACAGTATGTAACAGAGAAAGAATAGCATCGTCCACCCCCAATCTATTGCGGTAAGCAAACTGTAGGGGATCAATAAAAGCCCTCACCCTCGGACTCAAGTGAGCAAGCACTAATCTTTCCAAGGACTTCATAGCATGAGATGTTAAGGCTACAGGATGATAGTCATTTAGGGATGCAGGAGAAGTAGTCTTGGGTACCGGAACAAGACACGATGTTTTCCATAACACTGGTGCCGGGGAAGCTGGGAAACCCCCGGTAGGCCCCGAGCTTGTCTTCAAATTAAGCTGTCCCTGTCACCCTGCAGTGGCCCCTGCCGGGTGTATTAACATGACCTGCGGCCATGGCTCCTTAGACCATCGGGTCACCGCCGCAGGTGATAATACTACATGCAGGCAATAGTAAGATTATGACAGCACCAGTAGCTACAGGAGCGCAGAGGGGGAGGCCCTGACCTGCAGGGGAGCACCCGGAAATTATGAGCTGCAGCGCGGCAGGGGCAGACCAGAAAGCTCCTTCATAGAGGAAGAAGATGCACGAGAAGAAGGACCTGCGGTGATGTCATGCGCATGTGACCGTGTGAGAGGAGCCGAGCAGGGGCTGCCAACCGAGAAAGATGTGAGCACGATATTGAGGAATGATGGGGGGTGGGGGGTTCAGGGTGAGTCGTATATGGGGGGGTCCAGACTTTGACAGAGGGGTGTTAAGGGATACTATGTGTGTGTAGTAAATGGGGTTTCAGTGTGTTTGAGAGAGGGGTAATTTGTGGCACAGCCAGTCTGTCTGAGATATGCAGGGCATGAGGGTGCTGGGTGTGTGTGAGATATGGAGGGCATAAGGGTGCTGGGTGTGTGTGAGATATGAAAGGCATGAGGGTGCTGGGTGTGTGTGAGATATGCAGGGCATGAGGGTGCTGGGTATGTGTGAGATATGCAGGGAATGGGGGTTCTGGGTGTGTGTGAGATATGCAGGGTATGAGGGTGCTGGGTGTGTGTGAGATGTACAGGGTATAAGGGTGCTGGGTGTGTGTGTGTGTGTGTGTGTGTGTGTGTGTGTGTGTGTGTGTGTGTGTGTGTGAGATATGCAGGGCATGAGGATGCTGGATGTGTGTGAGATATGCAGGGCATGAGGGTGCTGTGTGTGTGTGAGATATGCAGGGCATGAGGGTGCTGGGTGTGTGTGTGTGTGTGTGTGTGAGATATGCAGGGCATGAGGGTGCTGGGTGTGTGTGAGATATGCAGGGCATGAGAGTGCTGGGTGTGTGATGAGGGTGCTGGGTGTGTGTGAGATATGCAGGGCATGAGGGTGCTGGGTGTGTGAGAGATATGCAGGACATGAGGGTGCTGGGTGTGTGTGATATACGCAGGGCATGAGGGTGCTGGGTGTGTGTGAGATATGCAGGGCATGAGGGTGCTGGGTGTGTGTGTGAGATCAGTTAAAGCAAGGATTAAAAATTTAACTTTTAATATCAATAATCTAAAAACATGATATAACAAAGTGCAGTGCATGAATAAATAATAAGATAGATCTCACCCAGATCTTCTCCTGAGGAGATCAGATACCACTGGAAAAAATCCAAGGCAGAAGCGGGCCGGACCGGACCTAAGGGGGGGGGACCAGTATCCAAGTTCCCTACCCCTGTCGTGCCCCTGCAAAAAATGCTTCCGCCCTTACAAGGGCAGCACCCAAGTCAGGAATGCTAACCCTGATGACAAACACACTCTCCCAACACGTTTCCCTCTCTGTATAATAAGAGAGTTCATCAGGGGAGAAAATCTTCAAGTAAAGCCTGCAATGGCAGGACAGTACTACACAATGCACATTGGTGGTACAAATATGTATACACACAATGCACGTTGGTGGTACAAATGTGTATGCTAGTGGCCAGTGGGACGCTGTGTGCTACTAGACCCACAACCTAAATACCCCTCATACCTCCTGTTTCCTCAATCAGTGGTGCCACATGTTCATGCAGTCCTCATAATCGATCCATGATCCATGCAAGCAGCCCCCACCGCGCATGCCCGATCGATCACTCTGCAGCGCTTGCGGCAGCCAAGCTCACACCGCGCATGCGTGGGCGTTATACTGACCCTGATGCAGTCAGACTGTACTTCCGCGTTCCACTCATGGAACGCACATACCGCGCATGCGCGGCACGCAACCCATCATTCAGAAGGCATTCCTGATATTCCTATAACGCTGATGCACTCATTCCGCGCCACGCTTATAGGCAGCGCACAGCGCGCATGCGCGGCACGTAATCGCCCCTGTCAGGCTATTTTACTACCGCACTCCACAAGTCGAACGCACGCACCGCGCATGCGCGGACCGCGTCCAGTTGTTAAACACTGCCCAGGACAATCAATAATAGCCAGGATGATTAGCATTAGATGTCAAAGAATACATTTAGTTTGGCCACCCTCACAAGTGCCAAGTTCACATAGTAAACCAGCAAAACAAGCAGATTCAATAACAATGATCAAATACACAATCCTAGTACAACTTTTAGCAATCCACAGTGTGCCACCTCTATTTTTTTAAAAAGGGCACCATTATGAATCTACTGCTCTAAAGGGGTGAATAATAATTACAATGAGCAATAACAGGGGGTCATATGAGAAGAGGACCAGGGGGTATATATACATAATTCCCATTAATATTCTTTAAAGGGGGATTACAGAGTCCAACAGTCAATAGATCAAACACTGCAAAAAAAAGGGGGAAAAAGATACAAAGAGGACACCCTCCTTGCCGTGTCCTATATCCATTAGAAGGTTGATATAAGATAATACATGAACTTACAACCCTCCCCCGGGCCCAATAATATAAAACCCAAATCTGGGCTGGGCTCGTTTCCACATAAGGGGCTCATCAACTTGATCACTAGCCCAGCTCAATAGACACCTTCAACAGTCAATCCCCAAACCACCCACCCCAGCCAGAGAGAAATCCCTTCTTTAGATAAAACACCCAAAATTGATCTGGTCATTTAGACCCTCTGGGCGGCATGTCCGCAACTTAAAGATCAATCTTGCTTCCTTTTGGAGAAGCAGCCTGTCCACATTGCCCCCTCTCGGAGATGGTTTAACCTTCAAAATCCCCATAAATACAATTGCTTCCCTGTTACCAAAATGTTGTGAATTCATATGTCTGGAGATCGGGGTGTCACGTTCGTTCCTAATATCGCCTAGGTGTTCTCCTACCCGTCGGCGAAACTCCCTGATGGTCTTCCCAACATATTGTTTGCCACAATGGCAGGTGGCCAAGTATACAATGCCTTTGATTCTGCAGTTTATAAAATCTCTAACCTTAAGACATTCACCTGTGACTGTACCTCTAAAGGTTTTACCCGTCTGGATGTGATCACATGCCACACATGCCCCACACTTAAAACACCCAGTCGGTTTACCCGGAATCCATGTGATTGGTTTCTCAGGGGCCACAAAGTGACTGTGTGTAAGGCGGTCCCTTAAGGATCGATTTTTCCGAAACGTCACAGATGGTTGTGTACCAATTATATCCGCAATGTCATCATCCATTTTAAGGATCTCCCAGTGCTGCTTTAATATCTGTCGGATCTGGTTAACTCCCTTTGTGAAGGTGGTAATAAATCTTATAGTTTCATCACGCTCATCCTTTTTCTGTTTGGGAACAAGGAGTTGATTCCGATTTTGTTTGAGCGAATGGTGATAGGCATCCTTAAGAATATAACTTGGATAGCCCTTGTCTAAAAAACGTTCCCTAACATTCTTGGCCTTCTCGACAAATTCCTCCCGACTGGAACAATTCCGTCTCAGACGTAAATATTGTCCCTTCAGGATTCCACGTCTGAGAGGGAATGGGTGGTGACTCTTCCAATCAAGGAGGGATTTAGTCCCCCCTGGGGATCTACTGAGACCAACAGGTCCAGGAATGACAACTGTTTTGGATGGATAACATATGTAAACTTCAGACCTATAGAATTGCAATTTAGATCCTGTATGAAGCTTATAAATTCTTCCTGAGGGCCCTTCCACAATACAAAGACGTCATCTATAAACCGTGTCCAAATCTCGATCATACATGTATATTTGGACATTTCTTCGGAAAATACATAGACGTCATCCCACCAGCCCAGGAACAAGTTAGCGTAACAGGGAGCACAGGGGCTCCCCATCGCTGTGCCCCTGAGCTGGTGGTATATTGAGCCGTCAAACATTAGAAAATTGTTGTGCAGAACAAAATGTAACAGAGAAAGAATTTATGAGCCTCAAACTGTCGACCACGTGTTGATAGAAAGTATTCGATGGCTCTCATTCCGTGATCATGGGGTATGGAAGAGTAAAGACTCTCTACGTCAATACTGGCTAGGAAAGTCCCAGAATCAACCAGCACCCCTTCAATCCTCTTCATAAAATCCATACTGTCACGGATATAAGAGGGTAAGCATGTCACAAAAGGGTTTAAGACTTCATCCAAATATATGCCCACATTCTGTCCAATGCTACCCACACCTGATACAATTGGTCTGCCCCTCAGGGGTGTGACCGCCTTATGGACTTTGGGCAATATATAGAACATGGACATAACTGGGAACTCAGGGAACAAAAATGAGAACTCATCATCATTTAGTAAACCATCAGTTTTTGCTCTACTCAATAAATCTCTCAAGGATTTCTTAGAGAGTTCCAATGGGTTACCAGAGACCCTTTTATAAGTGGCAGTATCCCTTAGTATCTCAATACAAACCTTCCGGTAGTCCTGTGAGTCCATTACAACTACATCGCCCCCTTATCGGAGGGCTTTATAGTAATCATGGTTTCTTTCTCTAAAACACACAGAGCCTCCATCTCTGTTTTTGTGAGATTGTTATTTTGTGTTAAGAGATTATGGACTTCAGACTTCCGTTGGGAAGCTAATGATTCAGGGAGAACCTCAAAGGATGCACAAACATCCCGGGTCACTAAGTTCAAAAAGATATCAATAGCTGAAACATCCGTAGCACTTGGAGGCATTTTAGTGCTCGGATTCTTTAACTTAGGCGGGCTTTGCACGTTGCAACATCGGTAACAATGTGTTACCGATGCTGCAGCGATAGTCCCGCCCCCGTCGCACGTTCGATATATAGTGAAAGCTGCCGTAGCGATTATTATCGCTACGGCAGCTTTACACGCACATACCTGCCGTGCGACGTCCCTCTGGCCGGCGACCCGCCTCCTTCCTTAGGGGGCGGGTCGTGCGGCGTCACAGTGACGTCACACGGCAGGCGGCCAATTGAAGTGGAGGGGCGGAGATGAGCAGGATGTAAACATCCCGCCCACCTCCGTCCTTCTCATTGCAGCCGGGAGGCAGGTAAGGTGAAGTTCTTCGCTCCTGCGGCTTCACACACAGCGATGTGTGCTGCCGCAGGAGCGAGGAACTACATCGTACCTGTCGCTCCCCCGGCATTATGGAAATGTCGGAGGCTGCAGCGATGATACGATGACGACGATTTTGCGCTCGTTCATCGTATCATCTAGGATTTACACACTACGACATCGCAAGTGACGCCGGATGTGCGTCACTTTCGATTTGACCCCACCGACATCGCACCTGCGATGTCGTAGTGTGCAAAGCCCGCCTTAGTAAAAGGACCCGCTCCCGTGTCATTAGTAATAGGTACATCCAAATCTGCCAAGAGTCTAACATCCCCTAACATGTCAGGGGGTATGCTAAGTTCCTCACATAACCGATTGTCTTTCAACTTGAAAAAATTTTTCCAACGAAGCTTCCTTACAAATAAATTCAAATCAACAATGAAATAAAAAACAGACATGTCACTCGTGTGTGTGTGTGAGATATGCAGGGCATGAGGGTGCTGGGGTGTGTGATTTGGGTGTGCTGGGTGTGTGTGATTTGGGGGTGCAGGGTGTGTGCACCAGTCCCTGCTGTGTGACATGGGTAAAGTCCACATAGTAACCATATATCAGTAGGGATTAGGGAAAGAGGTATAACAGCAGTCAGAGCATGGGATGGGATTGGGAAAGGTGGGTGCTGAGCTGAGAGAAAAAGACTCTTTTCCTCATCACCCAGCCTTTCTATGTTCTGATATCCATTTTATCCTCAGTATAGTTGAGCACGGTTCGCGGTTCTCCAGTTCGCGGTTCGAGTGATTTTGGGGTGTGTTCTAGTTAGAACTCGAATTTGAGCTTTTTGCTAAAAGCTCGACAGTTCGAGTTACGTTCAAGAATGGTTCTATCAGCAAAAGCGTGGCTTTTTACAGCTACAGTGTGCAGGGAGCCATCGCTGGCAGCCTGCGGTAAGCTGGTAACCAAGATAAACATCGGGTATCCAAGCAAAGTGCTTTGTTTAGTAACCCGATATTTATCCTAGTTACGTGTGCAGAAAGCCGACACTTCTCCGCTCAGCTCGCTCCGCCCCCCTCCTGCACGAGGCATGTACACACACACACACACACACACACTCACACTCACCTGTCCCCAGCCATGCAGTCCATGACACTGACGTCCTCAGCGCCACATGGCCCCGCTAGGCTCCACCCACTTCGCACTCCGGCGCCCCCACACACATGGCCCCGCTAGGCTCCGTCCACCTGGCACTCTGCCCACATTACCCCGCTAGGCTCCGCCCACCTGGCACTCTGCACATATTACCCCGCTGGGCTCTGCCCACCTGGCACTCTGCACACATTACCCCCACTAGGCTCCGCCCACCTGGCACTCTGCACACATGGCCTTGCTAGGCTCCACCCACCTGGCACTCTGCACACATGGCCCTGTTAGGCTCCGCCCACCTGGCACTCTGCACACATTACCCCACTAGACTCCGCCCACCTGGCACTCTGCACACATGGCCCCGCTAGGCTCCACCCACCTGGCACTCTGCACACATGGCTCCCGCTAGGCTCCGCCCACCTGGCACTCTGCACACATTAGCCCGCTAGGCTCCGCCCACCTCGCACTCCGCACACATTACCCCGCTCGGCTTACCTGCGGTGATGAAGTCCCGCCCTCCCGACCACAGCGCTGTCACTGTCCTCCAGGGCTGACGCTTCACATCTGTCACTGTGGCCCGAGAATGTCACTAGCGGTGACGTCACAGGCTCTCGCGATACTTGGCTGTGAAGGTCATTAAACTCAGTGACAGGTCTGCTGTCAGCAGTGCAGGAGATCGTCACCGCAGGTAATGTACCTCGCTCCTGACAGCAGCACTTGTCATGCCCTGCAGTGACTTGGGCTGACCTATTGATGTTAGCTCAGGTCACTGCATTGCTCTCCCAGCCAATGGGGAACATTCTGTTCTTCATGGACTGGGACAGTGACTATGGTATGGATCGTCATGGGAACCCCTTGGATTACAGCAGACCTGGATTTGTTTTTCTTTCTAATAAATTGGTGAAAGAGGAAATGTATTGGGGAGTGTTTTTCAAATAAAAATGTGTTTGTCGTCTATTTTTGTTTTTTTTTATTACTGACTGGGTTGGTGATGTCGGGTATCTGATAGACGCCTGACCTCACCAACCCCAGGGCTTGATGCCAGGTGACATTACACATCTGGTATTAACCCCATATATTACCCCGTTTGCCACCGCACCAGGGCACGGGATGAGCTGGGGCAAAGCACCAGGATTGGCGCATCTAATGGATGCGCCACTTCTGGGGCGGCTGCGGCCTGCTATTTTTAGGCTGGGGAGAGTCCAATAACCATGGACCTCCCTAGTCTGAGAATATCAGACCCCAGCTGTCCTCTTTAGCTTGGCTGGTAATCCAATTTTGGGGGGACCCCAACGTGTTTTTTTTATTATTATTTATTTAATTTAAAATAACAGCGTGGGGTGCCCTCAGTTTTGGATTACCAGCCAAGGTGAAGCTGCCAGCTGTGGTCTGCAGGCTGCAGCTGTCTGCTTTACCCTAGCTGACTACAAAAATAGGGGCAACCCCACGTCATTTTTTTAAAATTTATTTATTTTTTTGGTAAATACAAGGCTAAGCACCCGTTAGTGCCACATGAAAAGCACCAAAGGGTGCAAAATTACAAAATGCAGGAGAGTGGGACATTATGTGTCTTTCTGCCATTATAATGACAGAAAAGACTGATATGAAGTGTACAAATTTATGTATTTTCCCTCCTTCAGTTGTTTTGCAGTATGCCAAAAAAACGGAAGGCTCACGGATGACAAACGGATGACATACGGCCTCGGCACCGCTCCTTACCCACTGATCCGGTCGCACCTGCACAGCACCACTCCTTACCCACTGATCCGGTCCACGTGTCCACCGGTCACAGCTTCCGCTCCCGCTCGTGCTTTCCTGTGTCCTGTCCCCAGTCTTATGTGTCTGACTCATGCTTCTGTATAGGGTCGGGCTGCGCCCACTCACCTGGTCTTATGGGCCCAGCACTGCTGCAGCAGGATATGATATTAGGCTGTGTTGGGTATATAACACTGGCCTTGCCATGTGGGCGGGGCCTGATCAACGTGTCTTGTAAGCCTTGTCTTGAAAGCTAGGTGCTCAGGTCCCCCTTGTGCCGTGTCCTGTGATCAATACTATTGCCTGACATTCCTACCCGGCACCTGTGCCAGATTCCTGCACTGTCTCCAGGAACTCTGAAGCCCCAGTGACTGTTCTACCCGTCCCCTGTGGGATGCAGTCCCTGCCACGCTAGTGCTCCGGCTACCGTGCACCCAGGCCTCCGGTGGGGTGCACGGCCCAGTGGATCCACCACCCGAACCTAACAATACGGAACGGAAACGGATGCCACACGGATGCACTTGTGAAAAAAAAGACCATTTTTTGCGGACCGCAAAAACGGATCGGTTGTGTGAATGTAGCCTTATTCTGATCTGCCATTTATAAACATCAGGCAGAAATAAGTGAACAGTGCCCCCCAGCGTCAGAAAATCTCCGGGGTTTTAGGGGTAGCTGAGACCCTGGAGATCATGATTCAGGCCGTTTTTTCTGATCCCCGCTCACGTGATCACCGGTATACACCGTATACCAGTGATCACGTTACAGTAAATGACAGCGCCGGTAAAAAATTATTTATCTCCCATCTGGCATGAACAAAGATGTCAGATTGGAGATAAATCTCCTCCCCGATCCCCTCCGGTCCCCCGGTGTAGCCAAAGTGCCCCCTCCGACCCACTCCCGGAAATCCAAGATGGCCGCACGCACAGCAGCGCGCCGGCCGCATTCACCCTACTCCTCTGCTTTCTGTCGCATGTGCCATGACACATGCGACAGAAAACTCCTCCCCAGGCCCTGCCAGGTCACCCCCTATAACCCCACCGGTGTTCCCCGGTGTCACACGGTACCTGTGCAGCATTGATCCCCCGCGGCCCCCTCCTTCACAATAGATGCTGCCGCATGCACAGAGCGGCTGTCAACTCACTCAGCTCAGCTTCCTGTGTTCAGACACAGTGAGTGGTGGTAACCATGCATCTGTAAGCTACTGCAATGCCCTGCTCATGAGGTAAGGAACATAGTTGATCAGAAGAGCTATACTACATTTACAAATGGAGGGATTTGCTATTTCTGTTGCCCTGCTGAACGACTACCAAACATGAGAGTCCGTTATACGCCACAAGAAAACATGTCTAAATAGCGAGCTCTGTTTAGTATTCATTCAGCTGGATAACTGGACTTAAAGGGGTATTCCATCTCCAAGATCCTATCCCCAATATATAGTAGGTGGAATAGCAATAATATCAGCAAATACCAATATTTGGAAATGTAGAAAAGTTCTCCTGATTAGGCATGCCCTTACTTCATGAGCAGGGCATTGCAGCTTTGGTAGCAACAGTTACGACATGGACTCTGCTGCTGTGGACCCGGGGAGAGTGTGTGCAGATTCATTGCACCCACACTCCTCACATGGAGGGTTTGCACTCCTAGAAAATGGGGATACGTTCCCTGAGCGTGTCCCCCCATATTCTAGATGGTCCAGAGTCATCGTGGGACCCCCTTATTTTTTTTCCTTACAATAAATTGGTGAAAGAGGGAATGTTTTGGGGAGTGTTTTTTCAAATACATTTTTTTTCGTCTATTTGTTTTGTTAGTACTGACAGTTTGTGATGTCGGGTATCTGATAGACGCCATGAAATCACAAACTGCTGGGCTTGATGTCAGGTGACCTTACAGCTAGTATCAACCCCATTTATTACCCCGTTTGCCACTGCACTAGGGCACGGGATGAGCTGGGGTGAAGCGCCAGGAGTGGCGCATCTAGTGCATGCGCCACTTCTGGGGTGCCTGCGGCCTACTATTTTTAGGCTGTGAAGGACCAATAACTATGGACCTTCCCACCCTGAGAATACCAGACCACAGCTGTCCGCTTTACCTTGGCTGGTGATCCAATTTGGGGGGGACCCTACTTTTTTTTGTAATTATTAATATTTATAAAATAATTATAAAAAAGAGCCTGGGGGGACCTCCACATTGGATCCCCAACCACGGTAAAGCTGCCAGCTGTGGTTTTCAGGATACAGCCGTCTGCTTTACCCTAGCTGGCTATCAAAAATCAGGGGACCCAACGTCATTTTTTATTAACAATTTTTTTAAATAAAAAAAACTAATGGGCTTCCCTGTATTTTGATTGCTAGCCAAGGTATTGCCAGGCAGATGGGGGTGGCAACCCATAGCTGTCTGCTTTATCTGCACTGAGAATCAAAAATACCACGGAGCGCTACGTTATTTTTTTTAAAGATTTATTTTTACAGCACTGTGATGTCCAGCAATCAAAATACAGGGAAGCGCATTTTGTTTTTAGTTATTTAAATAAATAATTAACAAAAATATATATGGGCTCCCGCTGCATTTTTTGTATTGCTAACTAAGGGTAATCCAAGCAGCTACTGGCTGCTAACCGCCACTGCTTGATGTACCTTCACTGGCAATGGAAAATCCAGGGAAGCATTTTTTATTTTTTTTGCCAAAAATCTACAAAAAAAATGACGTGAGCTTCGCCATATTTTTGTATGCTAGCCAGGTACAGCAGGCAGGTACGGCTGCCCCCAACCCCCAGCTGCCTATTGGTACCCGGCTGGGAACTACAAATACAGGGAAGCCCTTTTTTTAATTATTTCATGAATTTCATGAAATAATTAAAAAAAAAAAAACGATGTAGGCTTTGCCCCATTTTTGTGTCTAGCCGGGTACAACTAGGCAGCTGGGGATTGGATCCGCACAGGTTAGCCCGAGCTCTCTGGGCCCCTCTGCTGCGACATGCAGTCCGCAGCCGCCTCAGAAAATGGCGCTCTCATAGAAGCGCCATCATCTGGCGCTGTATCCAACTCTTCCAGCTGCCCTGATGCCTCTGGCTTGCTGGGTAATAATGATTTTAGTTGATAATATACAGCTAGTCCTAACCCCATTATTACCCAGCGAACCACCCTTCACCCGGTCAGCTGGAAGAGTTGGATACAGCGCCAGAAGATGGCGCTTCTATGAAAGTGCCATTTTATGAGGCGGCTGCAGACTGCAATTCGCAACAGAGGGGCCCAGAAAGCTCAGGCCAACCTGTGCTGCAGATTCCAATCCCCAGCTGCCTAGTTGTACCTGGCTGGACACAAAAATATGGCGAAGCCTACGTCATTTGTTTTCTAATTATTTCATGAAATTCATGAAATAATAAAATACAGGGCTTCCCTTTTATTTTTGGTTCCCAGTCGGATACAAATAGGCAGCTGGGGGTTGGGGGCAGCCCGTAGCTGCCTGCTGTACCTGGCTAGCATACAAAAATATGGTGAAGCCCACATAATTTTTTCAGGGGCAAAAAACTCCTGCATACAGTGCTGGATGGAGTATGCTGAGCCTTGTAGTTCTGCAGCTGCTGTCTGTATGGAGGAGAGCAGACAGCAGCTGCAGAACGACAAGGCTCAGCATGCTCCATTCACTAGTGTATGCAGGAGAGCAGACAGCAGCTGCAGAACTACAAGGGTCAGCATACTCTATCCAGGACTGTATGCAGGAGTTTTTTGCCCACCAAAAAAATGACATGGGCTTCGCCATATTTTTGTATGCTAGGTACAGCAAGCAGGTATGGCTGCCCCCAACCCCCAGCTGCCTATTTGTACCCGGCTGAGGAAGCAAAAATATAGGGAAGCCCGTTTTTTTTTAAATTATTTCACTTATTTCATGAACTAATTAAAAAACAAATGATGTGGGCTTCGCCCCATTTTTGTGTCCAGCCGGGTACAACTAGGCAGCTGGGGATTGGAATCCGCAGCACAGGTTAGCCCGAGGTTTCTGGGCGCCTCTGCTGCGAATTGCAATCCGCAGCCGCCCCAGAAAATGACGCATTCATAGAAGCGCCATCATCTTGCGCTGTATCCAACTCTTCAGCAGCCCTGGTGACGGTGGCTTTGCTGGGTAATAATGAGTTAATACTGGCTTTGTTTTACTAGCTAGTATTAAGTTAGAGATTCTTAATGTCAGGCAAGTTTGAACCGGCCATTAAGAATCTCCAATAAAGGGTTAAAAAAAAAACACACAGAAAAAAAACTTTAATAGAAATAAATACACAAACACATTAGAGACTCCATGTTTATTACTCACTGTCAGCCCTCCACGATCCGTGCTCTTCTGTCTTTCTCGTTCAACACATGCAGCTCTACTACATCAGACAGCACTGCATGGGGGAAGACGCTGCTTCCCGTGCAGCCTTCACTCTGTGAGTGATCAGTGCTGCTGGCTGTTAGCGGTAACATTACCGCTGACAGACGCGTTACCATAGCAACGGTGCTCCGATCATGTGATTCCCGGAGCCGCGGTTAGCTATGGCAACGGTGATCTCAGTTATTGACCGGCTGTGTCAGCCAGTCCCTAACGGAACGGGGAAGCAGAACGGGGAGTCAACCGTGTGCTAGAGCATGTCGCCGGTACACGGCGATACACAAATGTGCACCGTGTAACAGAGAGATGCAATGACAGGTCCTACATGACGCATCATAGTCATTTGACCAGTCTGTAGCCAATGAGATAACAGACACGTCACTGGCCACATGGCTATTTTGACGACGTCACGGAAGGTCCTGTCAGTGCTGGTTATCGGGAGGACGCAGCGATCATCGGAAGGAATAGCGACAGGAGACAGAGTGCAGGACGCATCGCGGGCACCGGTAAGTGTTATGGCAATGTTTATTAACTGTATGTGTACATTTATAATGTTTTTATGTGTTTGTGATTGCCTCCCATTGTTTCCTATGGGTTCCAGTGGTTCGCCGAACCGGTTCGCTGAACCGAACTCGAATGAGACCTCGGTTCAGCGAACCGAGCTCGAGCCGAACCACGACCGGTTCGCTCATCTCTAGTCCTCAGCTCCCAGCTTTCCCATTCTCTGATATCATGGGAAAGCTTTGTGCTGAGATGAGAGAAAGAGGCTCTTTTCATCATCACCCAGAACATAGAAAGCTGGGTGCTGAGGAAAAGAACCGAGTGTCCAGAGTAATTATCCTGTACCCAATGTGGCTTATCCTGTACCGAGTATCAAGCTTCAGTGTCCTGTAACCCCAGTGTCAGGGTCAGCATCTAGTATCCCCAATGTCATTACCCTGTACCCCAGTGTCAGTGTCATTATCCTGTACCCCCAGTGTCAGTGTCATTATCCTGTACCCCAGTGTAAATGTCATTATCCTGTGTAGCACCTGGTCCCACCAGATTCCAAGGGTGGGCGCTCTTCCTTTCACCTGCCCAGCCCCAGCATGGCTCCCACGCTCACTCCCGCTCCCAGCCTCCGGCAGCGACGTCCTTCCTCTTACCTGTCCCATGGCTCTGCTCCTGATTCAGGTCCTGCTGTGCTTCCTACTAACTCCCGGGTCATGCACTCTGCTCCAAAGGCTGCTGCAGCCTCTTCCTGCCTCCCGGCCACACACAGATCTGCAGTAAGTGATCTTAGGCTGCGCGTGAGGCCATGTCCCCTTTCTTAAAGTGATAGCGTCCCATTACCTGCAAGTGACCTCAGAGGTCACCTGTTACCAAAAGGGTATTTAAGTTTGCCTTCCCTGACAGAAGGCGCCCGAGCAACGCTCCTAATTTGCCACTCCTGTGCCATACCTGTTGTGGACGTCACCTATGCCATACCTGCTGTGGGCGTCACCTGTGCCATACCTGCTGTGGGCATCACCTGTGCCATACCTGCTGTGGACATCACCTGTGCCAAACCTGTGTGCTACCTGCTGTGGACGTCACACCTGTGCTATACCTGGCCTTAAAGAGACTATTGCTACCGGTTCCTGGCTGCCGTGCATTTAGGCCCTTTGGGGAGGCACCACACAGTACCTGTACAGGGGTTTGCTGCTGGTCGCTTTCTCAAGGGAGTCCGGTGCACGGTCCAGTGGGTCCACCCCCGGACGTTCGCCGCCCCTCGGTGAGCGTAACAGTTTGCTCGGGCCATGGACTCCGCCGGGACCAAGGCTAACCCCCTGACTGACATGCAACAGGAGCTCTCTCGCCAACAAGAGACCCAAGCAAAGTTAGTGGCTTACATGAAGTTTGTAGAATCCCGTCTGGCGTCCATGCAAACCTTCGGATCTTCTGACGGCCCCCAACTTGTTGAACTACAGAGGGAACTATCCCGCCAGCATGAGGATCAGAGACACATGGCCAAATACATGGCGTCCGTGGATTCCCGCCTGTACACGCTGCAGAATCCAGCCTTTTCAACTACCTCTGAATCTGTGGCATTGTCAACATACATGTCCCATTCCCGCCTGGCCTCTCCACCCATGTATGGAGACGATCCCAGTTTGTGTCACGGATTTTTGAACCAATGCTCCCTGCACTTCGAGCTGTCACCTCTGCAGCGAGCGGCTGACCGCTCTAAGATAGCATTCATCATGTCTCATCTGACTGGTCGGGCTCTGGCTTGCATGAATCCGCTCTGGGAGAAGAACGACCCGACTATTCAAGACCTGTCCGTCTTTTTAAATACCTTCCGCAAGGTGTTTGATGAGTCAGGCCATCTCTCGTCTACTGCCTCTTCACTCATGAGAATCCGCCAGGTAAATCTCACCGTGGGACAGTATGCAATCGAGTTCCGCACCCTGTCCTCCGAACTCAAGTGGAACAATGACGCTTTGGTAGCTGCCTTCTGGGAAGGATTATCTGGAAAAATCAAGGATGAACTGGCCGGCCGGGATGTACCTACCACCTTGGAAGATCTGATCTCTCTGGCTACCCGTATTGATCTGCGTTCCCAAGAGCGTGCCAGAGAAGTCACCCATGAGAGGAGAACCTCACGTCTTGCACCCACCTTCCAGCGACCAATGTTACCTCCTTCCATTAGGCCTACTGCTCTGCACGAGCCCATGGAGGTTGATCGCGTCACAGAGTCCAGAATGTGGCAGAGGAATCGGAGGACGGCAGGCGAGTGCTTCTACTGCGGAAGTGCCAAGCATCTGATTCTGGACTGTCCAGTAAAGCCGGGAAACTACTGAGCCTAGGGTCCGTTGGAGAGGCCACCCTAGGTCACGCCAAGTCTTCTTCTTTTCTCCATGTACCCGTATACCTGTCCTGCGGTTCCATCCGGTTTTCAGAGCATGCGTTCTTGGATTCAGGCTCTGCCGGGAACTTTATCCAGCAGTCTGTGGTGGATCTACACCAGATTCCTGTCCGATGTCTTGCTACTCCCATCAGTGTTTCCTCCGTGGATGGAAAACCGATTTCTGAACCCATCCGGTACGTCACGGAGAGCTGTGAAATGCAAGTGGGGTTACTGCACTCCGAGACAATAGCCTTCCACAAGCTTCCTGGCATGGCTCATGCTCTGCTGCTGGGAATACCCTGGCTTCGGTCACACAAGCCAGTATTGGACTGGGATTCAGGAGACATCCTCCAATGTGGAGCGTCTTGCCACAATAAGTGTCTGAAACCAGTGCATCCTCTGCACCTACCAGTCTAACCGGCCAATCTTCCTGGGTTACCCTCAGCCTATTGGTCCTATGCCGATGTCTTTGACAAGAAGGAAGCTGAGACGTTGCCGCCATACAGACCCTACGATTGTCCCATTGACCTTTTTCACCAGGACAATTCCTCCTCGTGGGCGCATCTACCCTCTGTCGCAGGAAGAGACCCAAGCCATGTCCGACTATATAAAGGAGAATTTAGAGCAAGGCTTCATCCAAAAGTCCTCCTCTCCTGCCGGAGCAGGCTTCTTCTTTGTCGGGGAAAAAGGACGGGGGTCTACGGCCTTGCATTGACTACCGCGGATTGAATAAGATCACGGTGAAGAACAAATACCCGCTACCTCTTATACCAGAACTAGTTAATCGCTTTCGAGGTGCCAAGATCTTCTCCAAGTTAGATCTCCGGGATGCGTACAATCTGGTCCGCATTCGGTCGGGGGACGAATGGAAGACTGCGTTCAACACTCGTGATGGGCACTATGAATATCGAGTGATGCCCTTCGGGCTTAGTAACGCTCCGGCGGTCTTCCAGGAGTTTGTGAACGACGTCTTCCGTGATCTTCTTTTCACCTGTGTGGTTGTGTATTTAGACGACATCCTTATCTTCTCTCCAGATCTGCATACCCATCAAAGACATGTCCGTCTGGTCCTGCGGAGGTTGAGGGAGAACCACCTTTATGCCAAACTTGAGAAATGCCTGTTTGAGCAGACCTCGCTGCCCTTCCTTGGCTACATAGTCTCTGATACCGGTCTGAAGATGGATCCAGATAAGTTGTCAGCCGTACTGAAGTGACCCAGTCCGAAAGGGTTGAAGGCTATCCAGCGATTCCTAGGATTTGCCAACTATTATCGGCAATTCATTCCACACTTCTCGTCTTTGGTGCGTCCTACATCCTCTGTCACTCGCAAAGGGGAGAACTCAAAGAAATGGACCCCGGAGGCTGAAGAATCTTTCCTGTCTCTTAAACGAGCCTTCGCTTCTGCTCCAGCATTACACAGACCTGACATTTCAGAGGGTAAGACAGTAACCTGTGACTTCTTTTCCAGGGCTTTTTCCCCAGCTGAACGAAACTACTCGATTGGAGACCGAGAGTTGCTGGCAGTCAAGTTGGCCCTGGAGGAGTGGCGATATCTGCTGGAAGGGTCGTTGCATCCAGTTACAATCTATACTGACCACAAGAATCTGGCATATCTCCAGACAGCCCACAGGTTAAACCCACGGCAGGCCCGATGGTCATTGTTCTTCGACCGCTTTAATTTTGTCCTGCAATTCCGTCCAGCTGAGAAGAATCTGAAGGCCGATGCGCTGTCTTGGTCATTCCTGTTGGTAGACCAGGAAGATGAACCTAGGCACATTATAGAGCCCTCCAAGCTAATGGTGGCACCAGTTGACATGCACCACCTTCCTCCCGGTTTGTCACTGAGGTCGATAGAGAACGTGTACTCCGGTGGGGACACTCTTCCAGAATAGCAGGTCACGTGGGTCAAAGGAAATCTCTGCAATTGATGTCCCGGTACTACTGGTGGCCAGGCTTACGACAAGACGTCCTGGAATTTGTTTCATCCTGTTCCTCCTGTGCTCGGAACAAGATCCCAAAGACTTTTCCAGCAGGTCCTTTGCTTCCTTTACCTGTATGATCCGCTCCATGGCAACACATCGGCATGGATTTCCTCACGGACCTGCCAAAGTCGTCTGGCTGCACAGTAATCTGGGTGGTGGTGGACAGGTTCTCCAAGAAGGCTCACTTCACACCACTTACCGGGCTATCCTCCGCCCCGGTTCTCGCTGAACTATTCATTCAACACATTTTCCAGCTACATGGCTTGCCTCTCCATATAGTGTCCAACAGAGGGGTCAAGTTCACCGCTCGGTTTTGGAGAGCAGTCTGCAAGATGATGGATGTTAACATGGACTTCTCTTCTGCCTACCACCCTCAGTCTAATGGTCAAGTGGAACGCATTAACCAAGTCCTGACTAACTATCTTCGCCACTTTGTGGACGAACACCACAGCAACTGGGTCAAACTCCTTCCATGGGCCGAGTTCGCCTATAACAATAAGGAAAGTGAGTCCTCCGCCAAGTCCCCGTTCCAGGTGGTTTATGGACAGCAACCCAAAGTTCCGTGTCCTGTGACGTTTTCTTCAGGCAACCCCACAGCTGATGACCTTGTGAGGTCCTTTTCCGACATCTGGGCTGAGACCAAGTCGCCCTGGAACGTTCCTCTGTCCGTATGAAGAGACACACTGACAAGAGATGCCTAGATGCCCCTTTCTTTCAACCCGGAGATAAAGTCTGGATCTCATCCAAGTACGTCCGCCTGAAGATGCCGTCATACAAGCTGGGTCCCTGCTTTATTGGTCCCTTTGAAGTGCTCCAATGGATCAATGATGTGTCCTATAAGTTGAAGCTGCCGTGTACGCTTCACATCCTGAACTCCTTCCATGTGTCCCTCCTCAAGCCGGTTGTCCTGAGCCGGTTCCACAGTGATCCTAGTAGTTCGCCTCCTCCTGTCTGTGATGAAGAGGTCTACAAGGTAAAAGCCATCCTTGCGGCTAAGGAGGTCCGAGGTAAAACCTACTATCTAGTAGACTGGAAGGGGTTCGGTCCTGAGGAAAGGTCATGGGAACCTGCAGAGAATGTTGATGCCCCTCATCTCCTGAAGAGCTTCCTGAGGAGGGGTGGGCTTCAGGGGGGGTACTGTAGCAGCTGGTCCCACCAGATTCCGAGGGGGGCACTTTTCCTCTCACCTGCCCAGCCCCAGCATGGCTCCCACGCGCACTCCCGCTCCCAGCCTCCGGCAGCGACGTTCTTCCTCTTACCCGTCCCATGGCTCTGCAGGCTCTGCTCCTGATTCAGGTCCTGCTGTACTTCCTACTCAATCCTGGGTCATGCGCTCTGCTCCAAAGGCTGCTGCAGCCTCTTCCTGCCTCCTGGCCACACACAGATCTGCAGTAAGTGATCTTAGGCTGCGCGTCAGGCCATGCCCCCTTTTTTAAAGTGGTAGCATCCCATTACCTGTAAGTGACCTCAGAGGTCACCTGTTACCAAAAGGGTATTTAAGTTCGCCTTCCCTGACAGAAGGCGCCCAAGCAACACTCCTAATTTGCCACTCCTTTGCCATACCTGCTGTGGGCGTCACCTGTGCCATACTTGCTGTGGCCGTCACCTGTGCCATACCTGCTATGGGCGTCACATGTGCCATACCTGCTGTGGACATCACCTGTGCCATACCTGCTGGGGACATCACCTGTGCCATACCTGTGTGCCACCTGCTGTGGACATCACACCTGTGCTATACCTGGCCTTAAAGAGACTATTGCTACCGGTTCCTGGCTGCCGTGCATTTAGGCCCTTTGGGGAGGCACCACACAGTCCCTGTACAGGGGTTCGCTGCTGGTCGCTTTCTCAAGGGAGTCCGGTGCACGGTCCAGTGGGTCCACCCCCGGACGCTCGCCCCTCGGTGAGCGTAACATCCTGTATTTCCACTGTCAGTGTCATTATCCTGTACCCCAGTGTCCGCGTCATTACCCTGTACCTCCAGTGTCAGTGTCATTATCCTGTACTCCCGGTGTCAGTGTCATTATCCTATACCCCAGTATCAGTTTCATTATCCTGTACCCCCAGTGTTAGTATCCTATACCCCCAGTGTCAGCGTCATTATCCTGTACCCCAGTGTCAGTGACATTATCCTATACCCCCAGTGTCATTATCCTGTACCCCCAGTGTCAGTGTCTTAGGCTATATGCAATTACTCTTCAGGGGGCCTCTAAATGTGATGATAGTACAGGAGGGGCATCAATATAAATACTGTATATGTAAAAAAAAAAAAAAAAAAAAAAAAAGCCTGATCTGCCTATAGAGCAGTATTGTCAGAATACACAGGACTAGTAAAGGGTTTATCCAACATGTAAAGCTAATTTGAAAACCATAGTGCGGCTTTATAGGCCTCTGCCCCCACAGAATGACTGGTCACATCCAGTACAGACACTGGGGGCTGATCATTACCTGATAATTAGGTAATGTGTGAGGGTGGAAAGAGAAAATAATTCACCAGAGTCTCCACATGGAAGAGTGTATGGAGGGTAAGGCTATGTGCGCACGATGCGTATTTACATTCAGTTACGCTGCGATCTGCACCGCAGCGTAACTGCATGCGTCCTGCGTCCCCTGCATAATCTATGAATATTATGCAGGAGCCGTGCGCACGTGGCGTATTAAGAGCGCAGAGCTTCAGCAGCTGCCCGAAGCGTGTGTTCTAAGAAGTTACATGTCACTTCTTTCGTGCGCTCTGCCTGCAGTCCCCGCTCTGTCTATGGGAGGGGCTGCAGTCAGAGCGCATGGAATCGGCTTTTTTTTTTTTCATTACGGACTCTTTCTGCAGCGATTTGAAGCGCACGTGTGCTGTTCAAATCGCTGCAGAAATTTCTGCAGGGACAGTACGCAACGTGCGCACATAGCCTAATGCTTCAGACCTCCACACACTGACTCTATAGGGGATTTCTGTATATGGGGGAAATAGATGGCAGCAGAGGGGCATTAACGTTAGTAATCTTTTCCATCTGAAGATGCTGGATAACATTTTGCTTCTCTTTGAATATTGTTTGGCTGATGGACTCGGTGGTTTTCCTAGGACAAGGAATGTCCGTGTGAAAGAAAAACTGCGACTGACTGTAGATAATAGATTCCATTATTATCTACAATAAATAAGATGCTATAAGAAATCCTGTGATATATGCAGGGCACAATACAGGTCTCTTCTGCGCACTGTATAGTTTGGTAAAAGGCGCATGTTATAGTGAGAGAAGCCAAAAATGAACAAGTAATAAAAACATTCATGGTAGCTATAGTGTGGGCCCCCAGAGTCAATTTCCCTGGTAGGCCCCTCACACCCCAGTCCGACCCTGCTGGTACCCTCTGTGTTTGTAGACTCCCGTTAAATAGGTGTGTAAAGACCGTACACAGCTGGTTTGCACACACTTTAAGGACACGTGGACTGAGTCCATCTGGCCCTGCAGCTTTACCAATGTTAAGTGTCTTAAACTGCCTCCTCACATCATTTTTGGAGACTCTGAAATTAGTCTACTCATCCTCCAATATCTACGTTGGAGAATTTGCACCAGATCCATATCCTCTGTCAGTTGGAATTACACATGTATTGCTAAATCTATTGAAATACTCATTCATCTCATTAGCCTTGTCCAGTTCTCCTCCCCATTCTCAGACCTCACCTTAACACCTTCATGACCTTTGACGGATCTTGCCGTCATGGAGCATGTCACGTTAGTCCCCGCCCCCTGCTGAGGGCAGGATGCGGCGATCCGCGCACATATCAGCTGTTTTCAACAGCTGACATGTGTCCTGCATGTTACGAGTGGAATCGCATTCCACCCGTAACATTAACCCCTTACATCTCACTGCCAAAGTCTGGCAGCGAGATGTATATACGCGCGGTCATGATTTTTACTTACCGCCGCCCCCACCGGAAGTCACGTGAATGATCACGGGACTTTTGGTGGTTGCCATGGTAGCACAGGGTCATGTGATGATGCCTGCAGCTATGACGAGTCACTTTCGTTTTCACTCGGCCCAGAGGCCAGTGAAGCAGGAAGTGACCGTATCTGCTGTTTACAGCTGAATAGCTGTGACCAGCAGATAGTGCAGAGCGATCGGATTGCTGATCGCTATAGCCCCCTAGGGGGACTAGTAAAATAAGAAAAAAAAGTAAAGAAAACGTTTTAAAAAATAAAAAAAACAAAAAAACTAAAAGTTCAAATCACCCTCCTTTCACCCCTTTGAAAATTAAGGGTTAAAAAAAAAAAAAAATATACACATATTTGGTATCGCCGTGTCCAGAAATGCCCGATCTATCAAAATAAAAATCAATTAATCTGATCAGTAAACGGCCTAGTGGCAAAAAAATTCCAAACGCCAAAATTACGTTTTTTGGTCGCTGCAAGTTTTACACAAAATGCAATAACAGGCAATCAAAACGTAGCATGTGTGCAAAAATGGTACCATTAGAAACATCAGCTTGAGACGCAAAAAATAAGGCATCACTGAGGCATAGATCCCAAAAAATAAGAACGCTACAGGTTTCGTAAAATGGCTCAAAACGTACGCCACTTTTATTGGACAAGCTTGTGAATTTTTTTGAACCCCTTAGATACAAGTAAACCTATACATGTTTGGTGTCTACAAACTCGCACTGACCTCAGGCATCATACCCACTCATCAGTTTTACCATATATTGAACACCGTGAATAAAACATCCCAAAAACTATTGTGCCATCACACTTTTTTTGCAGTTTTTCCACACTTGGAATTTTTTTGCTGTTTTCCAGTACACCATATGATAAAACTTATGGTTTCATTTAAAAGTACAACTCGTTCCACAAACAACAGGCCCTCATATGGCAAGATTGACAGAAAAATAAAAAAGTTACGGCTCTCGGAAGAAGGGGAGCAAAAAACAAAAATGCAAAAACGGAAAGTGCCCCGGGGCTGAAGGGGTTAAACCCAGTCAGTAATTTCTTTCCTGACCAAACCTCCCTGGAATTATTGTGGGACAGTTTCTTTTCAAGTTTAATTCTGAAAACTTCCTGGGCCTCTTTTATCTTATACTTCAAGTCATGCTGTTATTACCATCTGTCCAAAGAGTCTCAAGGGCCATAAATTAACAGCCTGCATGGCCTAAATATTCTACCATGGCCTGCAGCATCTCCTGACTTGTCTCTCATTGAGCACTTTTGGGATGTCATTGGTCAGAATTTGCAAAGGAAGGTGCCAGTAGAGGATCTTGATCATTGCCCAAGTGCATTTAGTATAACATTCCTCAGACAACCTCATTAATAGCATGCCAATAAGTGTAAGCACGTTTTTCTGCATGTGGCTTTCTTACTCAATCCTGAATAATTGAGATGCCTTCAAAATTTTATTTCCATTTTTCATTATTTTCATTTCATTAAATGTCTATTCTGTGGTTTTATAAATTCATTGTTGAGGAGTGTATTTATTTAATTTTTCAATCTTATAATAAGATAATTTATGTTATTAAATAGTGAGGACATTATCAAGAGTCTATACACATGCTATTTTAGACATACAACAAACAAGTGTTTGGAATTTTTTTCTATAGAAATGTTAATAAAACTGTCAATTTTTTGAGATTGTTACTTTTGTCACATATACATTGCAATTCAGTAAATCATATCATTGCTCATGCAACTAAGGGTAGAATATCTTTATGAATGTGCTTTCACATAAGATGTTTTTATGTAGTTTTAAGCCAATGTTTGTAGTCAGTGGCATCAATTTTAGCTTTTAGGTCCTCAGAGAAAACTGAACTGGGCTACCAACCTCTCACCCACTGCATGCAGTCAACATGTCCTATCTGGCATGCTTTAATACAGTGGGCATCTGCTAAGATAACATATGTAAAGAAATACATCTGCCAAGACATATAATGAACCATTATACAATACAAATCTACACACATTTTTACATTTCCAAATTCAAACTAAAAAGGGTCAGAAAAAGGAATCTCAGAAGTTTTTTACCAAAAGATAACTAAGTCTAATAAAGAATTTAAAAAAAAAAAAAAACAAACTTCACAAACAAGTACAACAAAAGATATATTTTTATTAAATAATCAAAAATTAAAATACAAGTACAAAAAAACAATATAATATAGAAAAGTACAGAAACAGAAAAAAATCCCTTGGTAATCAATATATACACACAGTGACTAATGCCTACCAGTAAATAAGATTAATAGACCATGCTTAGCGCTCAGAAATTGTATGTAACTAATTTGTTCATAATATTAGCTTAGGGTGGAGAAAATGCATGTACAACATTATATGGAATGAATAACTGGGGAAAATCAATTTACATAGTAGCCAGTAGATAGCAGCAAACCTGCATGCCACTTCAAGAGGAGTTAAATGTGGATAGAAGCAATTCCCACAAACAGATACAATAGTACCTGAGAGACATACTCTCTGATCAGGAGATCAAATTATAGTCACATAAGAATCAATTAAGAAAATAGTAATTTTAACACCCATACTGTCCTGTGCTGTCCTGCCCACCTCCTCCAATTGCCCAGCAGTGGCTTCCCCATCCCTGGTCTATGCTGCTGTTTCCCAGGGCCTGCACACGCTGAACAGGCCCTCTGGGAATGTCCATAGGGTGAGTGAGTGTATAGACATGCCCCTTTTCTTAAAGGGACAGTGAGATCCAGCAGCAGGTTCCACTTCCATTGAGAGCAGCACTTTCATTTACTAAAGGCAGCGGGGAATCCCCAGTTGGACCTCCGGTGACCTGACTGCCGGATTGTCAGATTGGTACATGGCGGCACAGCAGTCTGGCTTTCAGGTCATCAGAGGCCATAATGGGGTCTCCCCACTGCCCTCAGTGAAAGTTGACTGACTTTCGGATTGCTTTGCAGCCATGACCCACAATAGAACAGTCTGGTAATCCAGCAGTGGATTGGACTTTCACTGAGAGCAGCATGTTAAACTTTCATTGAGGGCAGCAGGGAGACCCGGGTGTGAACTCCAGTGACCTGACTGCCGAATTGCCGGTCTGCTGTGCCGCCATCCCCAAATCAGCAGTCAGGTCAACAGAGGTTACACTGGCGGCTCCTGCTGAGCTCAGTGAAAGTTAAACCTGCTGTTCTGAATGATAGTGGAACCCTTTGCTGGAATGCTGTGCTGCTGTGTCTTGCAATCCAACAGTCCAGCAATCCAGGAGCAGGTTTCACTTTCACTGAGAGCAATGGGCTCAACTTTCACTGAGGGCAGCGGGAGACCCTCAATGTAACCTGGATGACGGATTGCTAGACAGTGGGTTAACCGGCAGTCACACTTGGTTCACTTGGATCATCTACCTCTTGAGACAATAATTGCCATCCCCGCTGTCATCTTCTTTTGATCGTGACTGCTCAACATTTTGGGCATCACTACACACAATCTCCTAATGTCCCTCTTGAAACGTGCAGTTCGAGAGATCAGAAGAATCAATAAATGGAAATGTAAAGAGCTCCTCAGAATGTCCGAGTGTTGGATCACTTGTCTCCTGGGACTTGTCATGGTGGGAGGAAGGAGGATTAGGGTGAGGATTATGTAGTCCAGACTCCTGGCTAGTAAGACTGGGCCGTGTGGAAGACAGGGTGCTAGGAAACACACTGGTAGCATTATCTGCCATACAATCGACCACCTGTTCCCACTATTCGGGCTTCAAGGGTGTTGTCCCGCACTCCCCGCACCCCCTGAAAAGTGGAGAAGGTAGCTTGATTTTGTGGATGAGCATGTTTGTTGTGCTCTCCCACCAGATCCAGTTTCACCTTGTCCTCTGAGTGCACCACCAGCAACACGTCAACTTCTCAGTCCCTTACTTCAAACCTTGCACATTTTAATCAGTTACATAATATATGACTGCAAAATTTATGGTTTTAGTTTTGAAAATAAAGTATGCAGCTCTGAAAATCATTTTTTTCGTGAGTACCACCTGATGTTACTCTAAAAGTTATGACTAATGGCCCACTAATAGCCCCCTAACAATTATGAGTGAGGGACATCCGATTGCCCTCAAAATATTATGACTGAAGGCTGCCTGTTAACCCATGATGAGAGATGGCCACCTGATGGCCCTCTAAAAAGTATGAGTGAAGGTCACCTGATGGCCGTCTAATAAATATGACTGAGGGCTGACTGATGGCTCTCTTAAATTTATTACTGAGGTTTGCCTTATGGCCCTGTAATAATTATGAGTGAGAGCCGCCTGATGGTCTTTTAAATTATGACTCAGGGATGACTGATAGCCCTCTAAAAATTATGAGTGAGGGCAGCCTGATAACCCTCTGACAGTTATAAATGAGGGCTGCCTGATAGCCCACTAAAAATTATGAATGATGGCCCTCTAACAACTATGAGTGGTGGCTGCCTGATGGCCCTCTAAAAATTTGTTGTGAGAGCCACACGATGACCCTGTTGATATGATGGAGGAGGGAGAGGAGGACAAAAAAAAGAAGAAACTATAAAGCATATACCCTTTAGATGAGCCTATCAGTTATTGAACCCCTCGTGGCGCTAATAACACATGGAATCAACTAAAGCAGGGAGGGAGCAACCAATGTGGCGCGCGAGCCTCAGATTTGGCTCAACTCTGTGGTTAAGAACAATAAAGCTGCATTCATTGAATTGGAAAAGCCCAAATGCACCTGATGTGTTAATAAATGGACAAAGGACTTGTTGTGTTCTTTCACCAGGATAGGTTGGAGAAGTTTTCTCCACATGATTTATGAATTTTCATTGGCAAAGGTCTCTGAGCAGATTAACAAAATCTTTTGAAACATCTACTTCAATCTATTTGATGCCTTGAGGCAACCTGATACTCTGAGCACTAGAGTAACTGGTGCAAAATTGGAGTCAGATGCCCTAAAGTCCTTGTTATACAAGTTGTATCATGTACGGCCTCGAATCCAGGACACCTTGTCATTTACCACAGAAGTCCCACTCCTTCCAAATGTTAAAAAAATTATTTTCTGCTATGTGTCTTCCAGGGTGCAATGGAGTGTATAATTTTTGGCAGCCCTTACACATAGTGCATACGCTGTATCATTCTATGAGCCCCACTCCTTAATAATGAGGAAAAAAAGTTTTCTGAGACCCTCCTCTACATGTCTTCCAGGATCTACTGTACTGCAGTCCCTCCTTTAAATTTTTGTCAGCCCTTGCACTTAGTTCATAGCCTTTTTGAGGGAATGAGTCCCATTACCGAATAATCTTAACATAATGTGTATGAAGTACCCCTTTATGTCTAATCCAGTGTGTATCAGAGTCCCTTGTCTTTCTAATTTTTGGTGGTTCTTGCATTGACCTTTGTGAGGTTCAAGTCCCTCTTTTATAAATTAAACAGGATGTATCTGACCATGGCACATAAACCACTTGCCCAGATAAGATAGTGAAATGTTAACATTACATTTACCTGTGACTATCTTTTTTTACCCCTATACTATGTCATCTATTGTAGTCATAGGCAATGGGAAATACAGGGAGAGATGGTCAGGCTATTAAGGCTGGGTTCACACATAGCGACAGCGACAACGACGTCGCTGTTACGTCACCATTTTCTGTGACGTAACAGCGACCTTGTAAGTCGCTGTTATGATCGCTGCTTAACTGTCAAGCACAGCGACGCAGCAGCGATCATAACGTCGCTACATGTGTAGAGAGCAGGGAGCCGCGCACACTGCTTAGCGCTGGCTCCCTGCTCTCCTAGCTACAGTACACATTGGGTTAATTAACCCGATGTGTACTGCAGCTATATGTGCAGAGAGCAGGGAGCCGGCACTGGCAGCGTGAGAGCGGCGGAGGCTGGTAACGAAGGTAAATATCGGGTAACCACCTTGGTTACCCGATGTTTACCCTGGTTACAGCTTACCGCAGCTGCCAGATGCTGGCTCCTGCTCCCTGCTCTCTTCATTTCGGCGCTCTCTCGCTGTCACACACAGCGATGTGTGCTTATCAGCGGGAGAGCAACAATAAAAAAACGAACCAGGGCTGTGTGTAACGAGCAGCGATCTCACAGCAGGGGCCAGATCGCTGCTCAGTGTCACACACAGCGAGATCGCTAATGAGGTCACTGCTGCGTCACAAAAACCGTGACTCAGCAGCGATCTCGCTGTGTGTGAAGCACCCCTAAGGCTTTGTTCACATGTTGCATTTTTGCTGATTTTTTTGCAGCATTTTTATGTAATGCACAAGATTGCTCTTTTTTTGCTGACTGAAATGGAAAGTGCTGAGTTTTTTTAAAGAAGCAGTTGTGACGCCCTGGACAAGCCAGGGGTCACAGGTCATAACACCACCACACCCTACACCCCGGATAGGTACACCAAAGCTACACCAAAAATCCTTGTTGCCTTCCTCCAGGGGCTGATGTCCACACCAGGGGGTGGGCCAGGCGGTTGGCTCCGCCCACCGAGGAGTTCACAGCCCTGGAGGCGGGAAAACCAGGCAGTTTTAGGAGAGATAGAGTTTTGAGGAGGAAGTGGAAGGAGGAAAGAAGTGGTAGAGGAGCAAGTGAGAGGAGTAAAAGTGGAAGAGAAGGTGACAGTTGAGGAAGCCTGAAGTTGGTCCGGGTGTGTGCCCCGGACTGAGACAGCAAGGTCAGCAGACGGCGGTGACCGTCTGCAGGAGAGGCTGATCGGAGGTTGCCGAAAGGACCGTGGACGGGTGGTGGCCCGGCGGTACCGGAACGGTATACGAAGAGAAGCCAGCACCATTGGCAGGGGCCTTTCGGATCCCGGCAAGGCTAGGAGTCACCGTGAATTTGCCAAATCCGTCAGTGAAGGGGACCTCCTGGGTCTCCCAACAACTAAGTCCCGATTGAAGGCAACAGTCCAACCGTAGGAGAGAGACACCGCCACCGCCAAGGCACCAGTTTCTCAGGGCCAGCGCCTGCGGGCAAAGAGGGGCTCCTCCGGCCCATATCCAAGTCGGGGAGCGGGTTACCGGTGGGAACCCATCGCTACCAACATTTCATTAGGTGCAGGGACAGAGACCATCACCGTCAACTACCGGGGAAAAGCAACAGCAGCCGTCCGTGGGAACCGTCTTTCCAGCCGTGTGTTTTACCGAGAACTGTGTCACCGTCTCAGGCTGAGTGAGTACCACCGTGCCGTGAGGCACAGCGCTGCCCCGGCGTCCCTGCACCTCACCAAGCCCTGCACCGGCCCTGCCATCCCTCATCCCCCACCTCATCACTGGGCCCCGGGACAACTACCCCCTACCCACGGAGGGGAGAACTAACAACTTTGCTGCTCCCTGTCACCGCTCCCGGGATCCCCATACAGAGCAGCGGTGGTGTCCACACAATCACCACAACCGTGGGTGGCGTCACAGACAATAAACTATCCCAAAAACCAATCCCCTTTCACTCACGGGCGAGGAGCGCCGCTCGAGTCCCCGGGATCCGGCCCATCGCTTGAGCCACCGAGCAGCAGCAGGCCGCAGCAGCAGCTGCGGCCGGACCCGAGCAGTAGGGAGAGCGCAGCGTACCCTCCTCCGCCCGCGACAACTTGGCGTCACGAACAGGATCTTACCGCTCTGCCGTTGGGTAGAGGTGCGCCTTGTTACCGCCGGAGGTGGCCGGCCGGAAAATTTCAGAAGCCGCCATCTTTGGCGCGAAAAGTTCCCGCTCGAGCGTCCCCTCGAGTAGTGGAGGCGCGAAGGCCAAAGCCCTGCCCAGATAGAGGAGGGGCCGGAAAGAGGCTAAGGGGGACGAAATGGCGACTGGTCGCATGTAGCCGCGGCTATAAAAGCAGGGACGCCAGGACTCTGCAGCCATCTTGTTCCTGGGAGAAGCCGCCAGCAACATGTGGATGCCGTCCCGAAGCACCGTAGCCCCCGCGCCTGGGACCGCGGCGTGGGTGGAGATCCGGACCGCGCAGCTCTACCAGAGGCTGCAGGTCAAAATGCAGCTCCTCATGGAGGAGTGGGAGACCGACATGGCGGAGGTTATAGCGGCCGTGCGGAGACGCGAGGAGGAAGCTGAGGAAGGGAGGGTGAGTGACCCACGCCCCGATGCCCTTGAAGGGCCGGTCATCGCGGCTGCGGGACCCGGTCTAAACCCTCTCACCCTGCTGCCTCCCTCGCCACCTGTCCCGGAAGCCGTGACCCCGCCACTAGGCCCGCTACCAGCGCAACCGGTAGCGATACCCAGCATTCCCGCCCCGGCGGGCCGACCTGTAGCCGGAGCCCGTAGTCGACCGGAGGTGCTGCCATGGAAAGCCCCGAAGTCAGAACCGGAGGCGTCCCCCGAGAAGTCCCCCGAGCCGGAGCTGACAGCCCGCTCCGTGCCGAAGGCCCAGCAGAGGAAAGCCCCTGTGCCCATCCCCCACACCTCGGCTGAGGTTGCGCCGGGTTGCCGCTGCAAAGTGGCGTCCAAGGCCAAGTCACCGCGGGACCTGCCGCCCAGATCAACAGTAGTGGGCAGCGTCCGAGAGGTCTCGCGGGGCCCGACCCATGCACCGGAGCTCGCAGCAGCGCCGTACTGGGACAGGGAGCCGATACCTCTGGGCCTGGAAATCGGTGAGAGAGAAAGAAAGAAGGCAGAAATGGTGGCCCGTACGATCCGGGAGAAGGAGAGCCTGAGACAAGCTACCTTCCGGGTCCGGGGCCTGCTGTATGAGGGGCAGGTAAGGCGGTTTGATGTCCGCCGGGGCTATGGATTTATTTATAAACCGGGCCTGGAGGCCGAAGTGCTTATAGCCCGGCGGGATGTGAATGCTCACCTGCCAGAGGAGCACCCCGGCCGTAACCTGATGCCGGGCGACATAGTTCAGTACACCCGGCACTGTGGGGAGAGGGGGTGGTTCGCGCTGGATGCCAAGTTAAGGGGCAGCCAGGAGGCCCGTGTGAGCACCGTGCCCCCTCCCTCAGGTGATGTCGAGGACTCTGAGTAAGAGCAGCGGAGCACCGTTGCACCATCCCCATTGGGACCACGAGTGTGTGTGTTTTAAAAGTTTTTGAAGAAAATGAAAATGATTACCGAAGGATAACGTGATTGTCTGCAACCGTGATTTGGAACCGGCCGTTGCCGGCATTGTTGTCCCTGTGGGGACCGTCTACAGTTTTGCATAGGAAACTCTCTATGAACAGGCCCGAGAACTTGCAGGGCAACCACAAACGTTAAGTGGCATGTAAATAAAATATGTTTGTTGCAGCTACCGTTACCGCCTCCGGAGAGGCAGGTTGGAGGGAGGGCCCGCAGTGGAGCAGGCTGGGGCCCAGCCACCACCGGAACCGGTGGCTACCCTCTGGAGGGGAAGGACAGATCCCGCTCGGGTAACTTGGTTCAGGACTGGGGTCAAAGGGTGCTGCATGTTTCTTTGAGGCAGCATCAGGGCCAGGTTACTTGGGTGGGAGAGAGCGGCAGCAGCAACCGTTTGAAATGTTACCGTAACGTTTAAGAAAAAGTACATCCCGCTGTGGGATGATGTTATTATACTTGTTTATGTTTTTAATCTTTTTCAGAAAAAATAAATAAATAAATAAAACCGGTGTTGGACGGGCAGCCCGCGGACAGTCTGCATTTTGCTAAGGGGGAATGTGATGCCCTGGGCAAGCCAGGGGTCACAGGTCATAACACCACCACACCCTACACCCCGGATAGGTACACCAAAGCTACACCAAAAATCCTTGTTGCCTTCCTCCAGGGGCTGAAGTCCACACCAGGGGGTGGGCCAGGCGGTTGGCTCCGCCCACCGAGGAGTTCACAGCCCTGGAGGCGAGAAAACCAGGCAGTTTTAGGAGAGATAGAGCTTGGAGGAGGAAGTGGAAGGAGGAAAGAAGTGGTAGAGGAGCAAGTGAGAGGATTAAAAGTGGAAGAGAAGGTGACAGTTGAGGAAGCCTGAAGTTGGTCCGGGTGTGTGCCACGGACTGAGACAGCAAGGTCAGCAGACGACGGTGACCGTCTGCAGGAGAGGCTGATCGGAGGTTGCCGAAAGGACCGTGGACGGGTGGTGGCCCGGCGGCACCGGAACGGTATACAAAGAGAAGCCAGCACCATTGGCAGGGGCCCTTCGGATCCCGGCAAGGCTAGGAGTCGCCGTGAATTTGCCAAATCCGTCAGTGAAGGGGACCTCCTGGGTCTCCCAACAACTAAGTCCCGATTGAAGGCAACAGTCCAACCGTAGGAGAGAGACACCGCCACCGCCAAGGCACCAGTTTCTCAGGGCCAGCGCCTGCGGGCAAAAAGGCCATATCCAAGCCGGGGAGCGGGTTTACCGGTGGGAACCCATCGCTACCAACATTTCATTAGGTGCAGGGACAGAGACCGTCACCGTCAACTACCGGGGAAAAGCAACAGCAGCCGTCTGTGGGAACCGTCTTTCCAGCCGTGTGTTTTACCGAGAACTGTGTCACCGCCTCAGGCTGAGTGAGTACCACCGTGCCGTGAGGCACAGCGCTGCCCCCGCGTCCCTGCACCTCACCAAGCCCTGCACCGGCCCTGCCATCCCTCATCCCCCACCTCATCACTGGGCCCCGGGACAACCACCCCCTACCCACGGAGGGGAGAACTAACAACTTTGCTGCTCCCTGTCACCGCTCACGGGATCCCCATACAGAGCAGCGGTGGTGTCCACACAATCACCACAACCGTGGGTGGCGTCACGGACAATAAACTATCCCAAAAACCAATCCCCTTTCACTCACGGGCGAGGAGCGCCGCTCGAGTCCCCGGGATCCGGCCCATCGCTCGAGCCACCGAGCAGCAGCAGGCCGCAGCAGCAGCGGCGGCCGGACCCGAGCAGTAGGGAGAGCGCAGCGTACCCTTCTCCGCCCGCGACATAGTATGTCAGTTTTTGCACTTTTAAATCGTTTTTTTTCACCATTGAAAGCAATATGAAAGTGCAAAATCACTGTGTTAACATAGCCTAAAAAGTGGAGGAGGCGAGGTGCGGTTTTCTCATTTTTATTTTGCCTTAAATACAAGTCAGCCCAGGAAATAATGTTTCATAACATTTTTTTCCAGTAAAATCCATTTTGGCTTTGGTTTTGTATGCTTTATTGTCACTCCGTAAAAGCGGTGTAATACCCTGATAACATTCTTCCCAACAGTGACCTTGGAGGCAGCGATGCATCCAAGTGTTTTCTCCATGCTGTTTCCATCCCTTTCAGTGATTTTCAGACACCCCCAGTCATCTTGATAGGATCTACTGGAAAGATGCTTGTGCTTCTCATTAACTTCCATTCAGCTTGTTACTCGAGTCGAGCCCGTCTGAGCATCTGACTTGCTCAATTCAATTAACGAGCACTCGAACATTTTAGTGCTCGCTCATCACTAGTCCTGTTACTTACTTTAATCATGTACCCATTTTAAATCACTGTGCTAATACATACTTTTATTCATGACTTTCCATCTTAACTGTGTGAGATTTATTTGTCATGATTCCTCCTGTTTGTCTTGGGTGCTATAGGTGACTGTTTGCTGCACTTTAGATTCCGAGTGTGCTGAGTTGTCGCTATGTTAATTGACAGCTCAGTTTTCCAATCTAGTGAAGGGGTGTGCTGAGTGTTTGATGTGTCCAGTGACATCTCAGCTGTCCTATCTGAGACTGGGAGGTTCCGGGTTTTCCATGTGCACCCTGTTCAGTCTGATTGCACAGCTATTTGCTGAGCAGTGAGTCCCAGAACACTGCCAGTCTTAGGGGTACTTTGCACACTACGACATCGCAGCTGCGATGTCGGTGGGGTCAAATCGAAAGTGACGCACATCCGGCGTCGCTGTCGACATCGGAGTGTGTAAATCATTTTTTATATGATTAACGAGCGCAAAAGCGCTAAAATCATATCATTGGTGTAGTGTCGGTCATCTCCATAATTTCGGAAGGACCGATGTTACGATGTTGTTCCTCGTTCCTGCGGCAGCACATATCGCTGTGTGTGAAGCCGCAGGAGTGAGGAACATCGCCTTACCTGGGTCCCGGCTGCAATGAGGAAGGAAGGAGGTGGGCAGGATGTTTACGTCCCGCTCATCTCCGCCCCCTGCTTCTATTGGCCGCCTGCCGTGTGACGTCGCTGTGACGCCGCACGACCCGCCCCCTTAGGAAGGAGGCGGTTCGTCGGCCAGAGCGACGTCGCAGGTCAGGTAAGTGCATGTGAACACCAATTTTTATGAATAATTAGAGAAAAATACTGCTAATAGATCAAAAGACTAATTTCTCTAAAATCAATTTTTATTTATAAATATTAAAATAATTAAATCAAGCCATATTTTTCATATGCAGCTATATCGGTCAGTGAGCACACACCCGGTCGTGCAAAGCTAGATGTACTTAAAGGGAGTATTAATCTAGGAAGGTGAGGTATAGCCCAAGATGATTTTACTCATTAAAGGGATGTCGCTGTAATGTATAAATAGGGGCCAGGTCATAAATCCCTAGTCTTTCTCCTTCCTAGCCGCGGAGGTTAATACGCCATACAGTTTTGGGCACCCCCGCTCAACGTCGGCTATCCCTAGTACACCCTAAAACCTAACTGTGTGCCAAAAATTGACCCAAAGCCCAAAGGGGTATAGATAGTGCTGAAGTCAAAGTGGTTCAATCATACTAGGTGCATAGTCAGAACACTAGTAAATGTTAAGTATGATTGCTGGTCATAGAAAAAATCCCCAATCGGAATATTTACGCACTCACTCCCCTCTATCAATATATGAAAAATAGGGGGGAGGGAGTACTACAGGTAGCCTCTTAGGTCTGCTACCCAGTGCATTCGACCGACAAATTAGTTCATGGACCCGTAATTATTTGAATCCCAGTTGGGTAAACTTATCTTGCTGGAGAATGAACTCCCAGAAGAAACCCGACGCGTTTCCCCCACTTTGTTTGGGGTTCATCAGGGGATTTTACCACAACGTGACAATGCACACATTCCAGGTCACCTTCCAGTCTCCAGTGCCCTGCAAACAGATCCCTGTGACCTGACTGTGCCTCTGCCTATCCCCTTTATCTTGACATGATCTTCTAATACCTGACCCCGGAACATTTGACTATCTTGCCTCACGACCTGCCATGTAGTGACTAGCGTCACAGTATTATATCCCAACTACGAGATTACCACCATAATTATTCCCCTTCCCTTTCTTGTTTTTCTTCTTCATGACTTCTATAGGATTTTTAACTATATTTCAATAAAATTATATGATTTATTTATGGATGGTTCCTCTTTTACTCCATGTTGTTGCTCTCTGTAGGTGTTATATTGATATGGGAGTATTCTACCCAGTCATTTTTTGATAGTATATTGATGGAGGAACTTGTTCAATATTGTTATGTAGCCAGCCAGAAAATATTGGTGGTGCTATGTGTATTTAGTTATAATCACCTGTTCCTAGTGATCCCTTCACACCCGTGACATCATGATAGTGGTAAATTTAGGAGGATCTATTTTGTGTTAACCCCTTAATGACCGCGGGCCGTAAAATTACGTCCTTGCAGTCATAATGTTACTGCCCGCGGTCTGCCGGCAGCATCATGCTGCGATCGGCACACATCTCAGCTGATTTTCACAGCTGAGATGTGTGCCTGCTAGGCACGAGCAGAATCATTATCTGCTCGTGCCGTTTAACCCCTTATATGGCGCTGTCCAATACGTGACAGCACCATTATAAGCGCGATCGCGGTAAACATTTACTTACTGCCCGATACCGGAAGTCACGTGACGGGATCACGTGACTCCCGATAGTTGTCATGGTAGCACAGGGTCATGTGATGACTCCTGTACTACACCTGACTTGCTTTCACTTTCGCTGTGCCAGCGGCATAGCAAAAGAGAAAGAGAGCGTATCTGCTGTTTACAGCCTTGTAGCTGTGATCAGCAGATACTGCAGAGCGATCGGAATGCTGATCGCAATAGCCCCCTAGGGGCACTAGTAAAATAAAAAAAAAAGTAAAAAAAAAGTTTTAAAAAATTAAAAAAAAAAAAAAAACCTAAAAGTTCAAATCACCCCCCATTCGCCCCATTGAAAATTTTTAAATTATAAAAAATATACACAAATTTGGTATCGCCGCGTTCAGAAACGCCCGATCTATCAAAATATAAAATCAATTAATCTGATCAGTATACGGCGTAGCGGCAAAAAACTTCCAAAACGATGTTTTTTTGTCGCCACAACTTTTGCGCAAAATGCAATAAGAGGCGATCAAAACGTAGCATCTGCGCAAAAATTGTACCGTTAAAAACGTCAGCTCGAGACGCAAAAAATAAGCTGTCATTGAGCCATAGATTTTGAAAAATGAGAATGCTACGGGTCACGGAATATGGCATAAAACGTGCGCCACTTTTTTCGGACGAGGTGGGGTAAACGCAGGTAGCTTCCCACCACCCTAAGAAAAGGTTGGCGAAAACCGGTGCACACCATACACCCATTGCCACACCGCAAATCTGTCTGAAGAATTTGTTGTCAAACAAGAAATAGTTATGTCGGAGTATGAAATCCAACAGATCAATCAAAAAGGAGTCATGCATGCGGTCAGAGCCTCCCTGGAGATCCAGAAAGTACATGACCGCATGCATACCATCCGTGTGCCTGATATTAGTATATAGCGACTCCACGTCGCAGGTGACCAAAAGGGCACCTGGAGGGGGTCGAATCTCCTGACAAATGCGGATAAAATGCGAAGAGTCTTGAATAAAGGAGGGAAGGGCATTCATAAACGGTTGTAGAAAAAAATCCACAAATACACTAGCCTTTTCGCATAGGCTACCAATACTCGCCACTATAGGTCTTCCTGGCGGCTTGACTGTCGACTTGTGCACTTTTGGTAACATGTACAAAGTGGGAATGATTGGTTGGTGAACCCACAGATATTTCTTCTCATTATCGTTTATGATTAGAGTTGAGCGCGGTTCGTGGTTCGTGGTTCTCCAGTTCGCGGCTCGAGTGATTTTGGGGCATGTTCTAGATCGAACTAGAACTCGAGCTTTTTGCAAAAGCTCGATAGTTCTAGAAACGTTCGAGAACGGTTCTAGCAGCCAAAAAACAGCTAAATCTTAGCTTGGTTTCTGCTGTAATAGTGTAAGTCACTCTGTGAATCAAACTATTATCACATTTCAGTGTATAGTGTGCGTGAACAGCGCCTTCAGATCACTGCTGTTTCTATAATGGCGATCGCCATTTTTTTTTTTTTTTTTCTTGTCTTCCTTCCCTAAGCGCGCGCGTCTTGTGGGGCTGGCCAGCATGTCAGCCAATCACAGACACACACACACCTAAGTGGACTTTGAGGCAGAGAAGCAACGGCATGTGTGATAGGATCTGCATGTCACATGTCCCTGCATTATAAAACCGGACATTTTCTTCACGATCGCCATTATCTGCCTTCTGCGTCTTTGGTGTCAGACATCACTGTCGCAGTTCAGTCCTTTGTCCTATCGCCGATACAGCTGTATGCGCTGCATACACAGCGTTAGACAGCTTAGGGAGAGCACATTCTAGCAGTCCTTTTAAGGGCTCGTACCGGCAGGGTCAGAGAGCCATAGGTGACAGGTCCTGCAAACAGCAACAGCGTCTGTGTAGCCCAGGTCAGGGATTTCCTCCCTGCATTTCACCATTAGGAGGGAATAGAAAGGCAGGCTTCCATTCCTCTACCCAGAGCACCACAATCCTGCCACTGTACCCTCTTGTCCTCTGCACACTCCAACTCATTCTAAGTAAGCCATTATACTAGCAAACACTCAGTGTACCTAGTGGCATCCTATCTGTGGCTATTGGACTTTGCTATAGTCCCACTAGTGCAAAGACATTTGCAGAGCACATCTGCCTGCATTGCACACTCCAAGTTTTTTAAACTAAGCAATTTTACTAGCAAACACTCAGTGTACCTAGTGGCATCCTATACGTGGCTATTGGACTTTGCTATAGTCCCACTAGGGCCAAGACATTTGCAGAGCGCATCTGCCTGCGTTGCACACTCCAACAAATTATAACGAAGCCATTATACTAGCAAACACTCAGTGTACCTAGTGGCATCCTATACGTGGCTATTGGACTTTGCTATAGTCCCACTAGTGCCAAGACATTTGCAGCACGTCTGCCTGCGTTGCACACTCCAACGAATTATAACTAAGCCATTATACTAGCACACACTCAGTGTACCTAGTGGCATCCTATACGTGGCTATTGGACTTTGCTATAGTCCCACTAGTGCAAAGACATTAGCAGAGCACATCTGCCTGCATTGCACACTCCAAGTTTTTTAAACTCAGCCATTATACTAGCAAACACTCAGTGTACCTAGTGGCATCCTATACGTGGCTATTGGACTTTGCTATAGTCCCACTAGTGCCAAGACATTTGCAGAGCGCATCTGCCTGCGTTGCACACTCCAACTAATTATAACGAAGCCATTATACTAGCAAACACTCAGTGTACCTAGTGGCATCCAATACGTGGCTATTGGACTTTGCTATAGTCCCACTAGTGCCAAGACATTTGCAGAGCGCATCTGCCTGCGTTGCACACTCCAACTCATTATAACTAAGCCATTATACTAGCAAACACTCAGTGTACCTAGTGGCATCCTATACGTGGCTATTGGACTTTGCTATAGTCCCACTAGTGCCAAGACATTTGCAGAGCGCATCTGCCTGCGTTGCACACTCCAACTCATTATAACTAAGCCATTATACTAGCAAACACTCAGTGTACCTAGTGGCATCCTATACGTGGCTATTGGACTTTGCTATAGTCCCACTAGGGCCAAGACATTTGCAGAGCGCATCTGCCTGCGTTGCACACTCCAACTAATTATAACGAAGCCATTATACTAGCAAACACTCAGTGTACCTAGTGGCATCCTATACGTGGCTATTGGACTTTGCTATAGTCCCACTAGTGCCAAGACATTTGCAGAGCGCATCTGCCTGCGTTGCACACTCCAACTCATTATAACTAAGCCATTATACTAGCAAACACTCAGTGTACCTAGTGGCATCCTATACGTGGCTATTGGACTTTGCTATAGTCCCACTAGGGCCAAGACACTTGCAGAGCGCATCTGCCTGCGTTGCACACTCCAACTAATTATAACGAAGCCATTATACTAGCAAACACTCAGTGTACCTAGTGGCATCCTATACGTGGCTATTGGACTTTGCTATAGTCCCACTAGTGCCAAGACATTTGCAGAGCGCATCTGCCTGCGTTGCACACTCCAACAAATTATAACGAAGCCATTATACTAGCAAACACTCAGTGTACCTAGTGGCATCCTATACGTGGCTATTGGACTTTGCTATAGTCCCACTAGTGCCAAGACATTTGCAGAGCGCATCTGCCTGCGTTGCACACTCCAACTCATTATAACTAAGCCATTATACTAGCAAACACTCAGTGTACCTAGTGGCATCCTATACGTGGCTATTGGACTTTGCTATAGTCCCACTAGTGCCAAGACATTTGCAGAGCGCATCTGCCTGCGTTGCACACTCCAACTCATTATAACTAAGCCATTATACTAGCAAACACTCAGTGTACCTAGTGGCATCCTATACGTGGCTATTGGACTTTGCTATAGTCCCACTAGGGCCAAGACATTTGCAGAGCGCATCTGCCTGCGTTGCACACTCCAACTAATTATAACGAAGCCATTATACTAGCAAACACTCAGTGTACCTAGTGGCATCCTATACGTGGCTATTGGACTTTGCTATAGTCCCACTAGTGCCAAGACATTTGCAGAGCGCATCTGCCTGCGTTGCACACTCCAACTAATTATAACGAAGCCATTATACTAGCACACACTCAGTGTACCTAGTGGCATCCTATACGTGGCTATTGGACTTTGCTATAGTCCCACTAGTGCCAAGACATTTGCAGAGCACATCTGCCTGCATTGCACACTCCAAGTTTTTTAAACTCAGCCATTATACTAGCAAACAGTCAGTGTACCTAGTGGCATCCTAAACGTGGCTATTGTACTTTTGTCAATTCACAGTATTGGAACGTTATTTGCAGCACGTCTGCCTGCATTGCACACTCTAACTTTTTTAAACTCAGCCATTATACTAGCAAACAGTCAGTGTACCTAGTGGCATCCTAAACGTGGCTATTGTACTTTTGTCAATTCACAGTATTGGAACGTTATTTGCAGCACGTCTGCCTGCATTGCACACTCTAACTTTTTTAAACTCAGCCATTATACTAGCAAACACTCACTGTACCTAGTTGTATCCTAAACGTGGCTATTGTACTTTTGTCAATTCACAGTATTGGAACGTTATTTGCAGCACGTCTGCCTGCATTGCACACTCTAACTTTTTTAAACTCAGCCATTATACTAGCAAACACTCACTGTACCTAGTTGTATCCTAAACGTGGCTATTGTACTTTTGTCAATTCACAGTATTGGAACGTTATTTGCAGCACGTCTGCCTGCATTGCACACTCTAACTTTTTTAAACTCAGCCATTATACTACCAAACAGTCAGTGTACCTAGTGGCATCCTAAACGTGGCTATTGTACTTTTGTCAATTCACAGTATTGGAACGTTATTTGCAGCACGTCTGCCTGCATTGCACACTCTAACTTTTTTAAACTCAGCCATTATACTAGCAAACAGTCAGTGTACCTAGTGGCATCCTAAACGTGGCTATTGTACTTTTGTCAATTCACAGTATTGGAACGTTATTTGCAGCACGTCTGCCTGCATTGCACACTCTAACTTTTTTAAACTCAGCCATTATACTAGCAAACAGTCAGTGTACCTAGTGGCATCCTATACGTGGCTATTGTACTTTTGTCAATTCACAGTATTGGAACGTTATTTGCAGCACGTCTGCCTGCATTGCACACTCTAACTTTTTTAAACTCAGCCATTATACTACCAAACAGTCAGTGTACCTAGTGGCATCCTATACGTGGCTATTGGACTTTGCTATAGTCCCACTAGTGCCAAGACATTTGCAGAGCGCATCTGCCTGCGTTGCACACTCCAACTAATTATAACGAAGCCATTATACTAGCAAACACTCACTGTACCTAGTTGTATCCTAAACGTGGCTATTGTACTTTTGTCAATTCACAGTATTGGAACGTTATTTGCAGCACGTCTGCCTGCATTGCACACTCTATCTTTTTTAAACTCATCCATTATACTAGCAAACACACAGTGTACCTAGTGGCATCCTATACGTGGCTATTGGACTTTGCTATAGTCCCACTAGTGCCAAGACATTTGCATAGCACGTCTGCCTGCATTGCACACTACAACTTTTTTAAACTAAGCAATTTTACTAGCAAACACTCACTGTACCTAGTTGTATCCTAAACGTGGCTATTGTACTTTTGTCAATTCACACTACTGCAAATCTATGTGCAGCACCTCTGCATGACAACCTCGTGCTCTGTTTTTAATAAGCTATAATGATAGCACAAAATACTGCCATTTTGTGGCATCATAGAACTGGCTGTTGTATTCCATTAGTGCCCCACTGGTGACAAGCTATTTCTAGCACCTCTACATCACACCCTCATGCACATTTTGCTACGCTAATGTTATAGCAAACTCATGGAATTCATTGCTGCATTTCATAATTCGGAGGGATAGAAAGTCAGGCTTCCTTTAGCTTTTCCTTCTGTTCATAGACAGCATCTCCAAGACAAATTTCCCCTCCACGTCTAAGTGTGGAGAGGCAGCTAGTGCGCATGCGTGTGCCGATGTACCCCAGCTGCAGCATAATTACAGTGTTTCGCCTAGTGAGTATGCTCAGCCTGACTGTGCCATTCCTGACGCTAAGTTTTCATTTCGGGATACAGCGCATGCTCCCACACTAAGTGTGAAAAGCCTCTTTGCACAGGTGCTTGCATTCCGTGCCGGGTCTAAGTCCTGTTTTGGGCATAGACACCATGCTAAAGCTGATAGTCTTTTTTCAGAGACTGTATTTCATGCTACTGAGCATGCTCAGGCACTTCCTGCATCAGAGACTAGGTCCGGTAATGAACTCTTTGGCCCTGGCCCTGATGTGGGGGTCCCATATAGACCACAGGGCATCAGGTGTCCTCCCAAATGGCTTGCAGAGGCCCACACCTATGACTTGTCACCGCATTATTGATGCTCAGACGATGACTGGTGAGGTGTTTGGGTCATGGCAGCCATGAGGTCATCATTGAAGTTGCGTTTCCAAATAGGACGCTAGTTATGCCACTCATGACGTGTCACTCTACTTTTGTCTCCAGGAGGTGCATTGTGGTTCACCCTGGTTTGGGGCGGACCCAGGTTATAAAAGGGGCTGGAGCCAACAAGGAGGTGCGCAGTCTTCTATTATGCTCCGAAAGAGCACACCTCCATGTGTTGAACCCATTGCGGCTTTAGGCCAGAGGTAGGCAGGGATCGGGTGGTGGATGCAGGCCACCACCACAGTTGGTAACGCAGAACGGTTAAGACCAGCTCCTGTCCTAACAGTCCTGCTTGTGCAGCCCAGTGGCATTAACAGGCCTGCTGCTGCTGATGCGCCTGCTGTCCACAGGTGTGGCCCCTACGCACACGGTCAGCGTACTCAATGGCCCCTGTGTTGTTAACAGGGAGTTCCTGGGCTGGGTGGGCATGTGGACCCTGTGACGCTAACAGGGCTCACAGTCTCCAGATCCGAATGGCGTCTAACTCGGTTCAGGCTACTATTAGTTTCATAGCCACACAGCTCTGTATCCTCCACCAAACCTTCAAGTTGCCAACCTCTCCTTTTCCAACTGGGAGCACGGTGGACACTGACTGCTGATGGGGATATATACCTTTCTCTTTCTTTTCTTATTAATTTTCGTTATATAGCAGTCACAGATTATATACCACTTTATCCAAATCTGCCAGTCCCACTGTAACAGATGTTGTTTCTTCAGCAAATGTTACAGTTGCTTAACCACCAAATCCACGGACCAAAACTTTTTTCCCCTTTCCAACACACCTGTTCCCCTTTCCAACAGCATCTGTCCTTTTTCAACTCATTTTGGGATATGACCAAAAGTGCAACTGTGCAGGGACACCATACTCAACGCCATCTCAGCACAGCAGCCATCCCTCGGTCCCTCCGATGTGGACAAGTAAAAGACCATTTCCTCCTATCCATGACAAAGCGTTGAGATTCACTCTGTGCAGCACTGGTGTTTAGTGGACAAGTAGATCTAAGATTGCGTACCACATTCTGCAGATACTCCTGTATACGTGCGTCTATTTCTATGGCAGGAATTAGTTCGCCAAATTTTGTCTTGTACCGGGGATCTAACAGTGTGGCAACCCAGTATTCAGGATTAGTTCAAATTCATACAATCCGAGGGTCATGTAGGTAGTGCAGCAAGAAGGCGCTCATGTGTCTTGTGCATCCAGGAGGACCAAGTCCTTGGTGTGTTGGTGGCAGAGAGGTGAGAATCGTGCATCCTTCCTCTGCCCTCTACCCACAACCTCGCACAACCGAAATGTGAGCAAGCTCTCACTCATCTGCTGAGTCTTCCATGCCCATCGCCAGTTCGTCCTCCATTTCTTCATGGGCTCCTGCACTTTCATCAACACTTTTTGCTGATACTATGCGCCCTTGTTAATCCCTCTCCCTCACCATGAATGCCGCATAGGTGCCGCTGACCATCTGGACCTCGTAGATCTTGTTATCCCTTCCGCATATGACTCCTCCTGTACTTCCTCCCCTTCCTCTTGTCCCAACACCTGACTCAGAATAATAATTACAGTGTGCTCCATCATGTAGATGACCAGAATTGTCACGCTGAGAATGACATTGCCAGTGCTAAACATCTTCGTCGACATTTCAAAACTGTGTAGCAGGGTGCATAGGTCCTTGATCTGACACCACTCCAGCAGCGTGATCTGCACCACCTCTGGATCAAGTTATCCCAGGCTATATGTCTTACCGTATTTCAGCAGGGCTCTGCGGTGCTGCCACACACGCTGCAACATGTGCAGATTCCAATTCCTGCGTGTCGAAACATCGCATTTACGGCGTTTAACTGCCAGACCCTAAGACTTCCGGAGTGATGAAAGTTGTTGAGCTGCTGTGTGCGCACGATGGAAAGTGAGCACATAGCGAGCGTGCCCACTGCACAAGGCCATGTAGGCCGTGATGGTGTTTTAAAAATTGCTGGCGAATTCGGTTCAACACGTGAGCCCTAAAAGGCACGTGTGTCACATTGCCCTGAGGATGGCCCGCAGCCAGGTTTGCATCATTGCCGCACACGGCTGTTAAGTCACCAACGTAGTCCGCTCCGTCAATTTGTACTCCGGTTGCCAGGTGACAACGTGTTCCTTTCATGAATAGTGCTGATGATGTGAGAGTAGTCGATGCCAGCGGCGCAGGTGGACGCAGGTTATGCTCACCCACTGGGCTGCATTACCTTGACAGATGCAGAATCTCTGGCTGAATGTAGCTGGTGGGTATCTCACAGATGAAATACCATCATTCAGCTACAACCAATGGGAAGACACCACACCCTTTTTTATGCCCATCCTGTCTGCAGACCACTGCCAGACATAGCTATGAACCTCTGGTTAATTTTACCCCCAGTTCAGTTTTATGATTTTGTGTGCTTGTTACCTGACTACTTTTCCTGCTTGCTGTTTATGTACCTTGTTGGCCGATACGCATTTCAACTCTGCTTGTTTTCTGATTCTTTCCTGGCCGTCCCATTCTGTTCCTGTTCCTCAATTAATGTTTTGACCCTGCCTGACTACTATTCTCTGTAATAGCGGTGTGACTCACATTTCCCATACATTTCAAAGTAAAGCTTTGACCGCCTGATGGCATTGAGCTCTGCTGCCAGCATAGTAAGGAGGTGTGTGGTAGTCCTTGTGCGCAGTTGCAAGGAAGGGTGGCCTGACCACACAGGGTTTGCGCCAAGGTAGAGGACCCACACGAGGTTGAAGAGGCAGAAGCAGTGTATTAACTTCAACATACAGAACAAGGATTGAAACAACTCGTGGGGACGGCAAGACTTGTACAGCAGACCCTTCTCCATCTCTCACCATAGTTTGCCAGTGCCCAGTCAGTGACATGTAATGACCCTGTCTATGCTTACTGGTCCAAGTATCTGTGTTGAAATGCACCCTGTCGCACACAGATTTTCTCAAGGAAGTGGTGATGTTGTGTGCGACATGCTGGTGTAGCGCGGGCATGCTTTTCTTGGAGAAGCAGTGGTGATTGGGCATGTGGTACTGGGGCACAGCGACAGACATAAGGTCTGTAAAATCCTGTGTGTCCACTACGCGTAAAGGCAGCATTTCGGTAGCCAACAGCTTACAGAGGGATAGAGTCAACCACTTAGCTTTGTCATGGGTCGCAGTAAGTGGCCTTTTATTTGACCACATCTGAGGGAAAGAGATCTGGCTGCTGTCTGTAGACGGTGTTGAGTAGGGTGTCCCTGGAAAAATGCAGGTTTGTGAGAAAAGTGCAGGCGGAGACATGATGTTGCCTTCATCTTGCCTTCAGATCTGTTCATCTTGTATCATTTTTAAAAAACACATCAAGCAAGGGTTACTCCAAGCGGAGTCTACCTTTTTTCCCAACATTGGGCACACAGACACCCCATCAGTGGCAGCACTTGTGCCCTAGTTGCAAACAGGATGTTTTGATTTGCATCAAGCACATTCCAAATCCACAAGCATTTACTCTCCCCAGGATGACACAGGGGTAGTAAATTCCTTCTGGATCCATGACTTGTTCATTTTGATGAACGTCAGTGTGTCCACATTGTCACTGGACAGACGCGTGCGCTTATCTGTCAGCACACACCCAGCAGCACTGAAGAAGACACGTTCAGAGACAACGCTGGCAGCTGCACACGACAAAATCTCCAAGGCGTAACTGGAGAGCTCTGTCAATTTTTCTAGATTTGAAGCCCAAAAGGAGCAAGGCTCCATTTGCAAAGTCATTGCATCGATGTTCATTTGGAGATACTCCTGTATCATCCTCTCCATCCGTTGACTATGTGTCAGACTTGTTGTCTCTGGTGGCCTTGCAAAGGAGGGTCTAAAAAAATTATGAAAATATTCCATAAAATTGCTGTTACCAGCACCAGATACGGTCCTACTGGTACGGGTAGACTGTTGAAGATGACGATGCCGTCCCATGTTTGTCAAGTTACAACTGGGAGAATCACTCCCTTCACCTGCACGGTTGTTTGGTGTAAAAGCCGAGCTAAGATCGAGTAACAGCTTATGCTGATACTCCAGCATACGTGCGTCCCTTTCTATGGGTGGAATTATGTCACAAAATTTGGACTTGTCCCGGGGATCTAATAGTGTGGCAAGCCAGTAGTCATCATCACTTCTAATTTTGACAATCCGAGGGTCATGTTGGAGGTAGTGCAACAAGAAGGCACTCATGTGTCTTGCGCAGCCATGCGGACCAAGTCCACGCTGTGTTTGTGGCATAGAGGTGCTAACCGTTCTTTCTTCCTCTGACATCTCCCCCCAACCTCTTTCAACTGAATTTTGACCAAGGTCTCCCTCATCCGCTGAGTCTTCCATGTCCATGGACAGTTCGTCCTCCATATCTTCATGTCCTCCTGCACCTTCCTCAACATCTCGCCTGCTACCATGCGCCCTTGTTGATCCCTGTCCCCCATGGTCCCATGCCTGCCGCGTTGGTGATGATGAACGTCTGGACCTTGGTGATGTTGTTGTGTCTTGCGCATATGAATCCTCCTGTAGTTCCTCCCCTTCCTGTTGTCCCACCCCCTGACTCCGAATAGTGTTTAGCGTGTGCTCCAGCATGTAAATGACTGTAATCGTCATGCTGATAATGGCATTGTCAGCGCTAAACATATTCGTCGCCATGTCGAAACTGTGCAGAACGGTGCATAGGTCCTTGATCTGAGATCACTCCATCAGGGTGATCTGCCCCACTTCTGCATCTCGTTGGCCCAGGCTATACATCATGACGTATTGCACCAGGGCTCGCCGGTGCTGCCACAGTCGCTGTAACATGTGGAGAGTTGAATTCCAGCGTGTCGCCACATCGCATTTCAGGCGATGAACCGGCAGGCCGAAAGACTTCTGGAGCGATGCAAGTCGCTCAGCTGCGGCGGTTGAACGGCGGAAGTGAGCACTGCAGACAGTTTACGTGCCCTGGTCAGAAGGCCATCTAGGCCGGGATAGTGTGTTAAAAATTGCTGGACAACAAGGTTCAACACGTGAGCCATACAAGGCACGTGTGTCACCTTGCCCAGGCGAAGGGCCGCACCCAGGTTTGCAGCATTGTCGCACACGGCCTTACCAGGCTGCAGGTTGAGTGGAGACAACCATTTATTAAACTCGGACCGCAGAGCTGACCACAACTCCTCAGCTGTGTGACTCTTATTCCCAAGACATGTCAAGCTAAAGACCGCCTGATGCCGTTGCGCTCTGCTGCCAGCATAGTAATGAGGGGTGCGTGATTCCTTCTGCGCAGTGAGAACGCTGGTGGCCTGACCAGGCAGGCTTGGGGCGGAGGTGGAGGACCCAGATGAGGTGGAGGATGCAGAAGCAGTGGCGGAACTTGGACAGACAGAGGATTGACACACAAGTCGTGGGGACGGCAAGACTTGTGCAGCAGACCCTTCACCATCTATCAACATAGTTACCCAGTGCCCAGTCAGCGACATGTAACGTCCCTGTCCATGCTTACTGGTCCAAGTATCGGTGGTGAAATGCACCCGTTCACACACAGAGTTTCTCAAGGAAGCGGTGATGTTGTGTGCGACATGCTGGTGTAGCGCGGGCACACCTTTCTTAGAGAAGTAGTGGCGACTAGGCATCTGGTACTGGGGCACAGCGACAGACATAAGGTCTCTAAAATCCTGTGTGTCCACTAGGCGGAAAGGCAGCATTTCGGTAGCCAACAGCTTACAGAGGGATAGAGTCAACCTCTTAGCTTTGTCATGGGTCGGAGGAAGTGGCCTTTTATTTGACCACATCTGAGGGACAGAGATCTGGCTGCTGTGTGTAGACGGTGTTGAGTAGGGTGTCCCTGGAAAAATGCAGGTTTGTGAGGAAAGTGCAGGCGGAGACATGATGTTGCCTTCATCCAACGTAGGTGCTATCGATGTCTGAGAGAGCTGTACACACTCACTTGTTTCCCCTTCCAAACCAACTGACGACCTACCAAGCAAACTGCCTGTTGCGGTTACAGTGGTGGAAGTTTTGCGTGGAAAAACAGGTGTGACAGCTGTCCCCACAGTCCTAGAAGATGAAGAGCGCGCGGATGCACTGGAAGGGGCGGGCGGTGGATGGTTCACTCCGCTAGGCCGCATTGCAGCACAGTGAGCTTCCCACCGGGACCTATGATATTTATTCATGTGACGATTCATGGAAGAAGTTGTCAAACTGCTGAGGTTTTGACCTCTACTAAGAGAATCATGACAAATTTTACATATCACATGATTTGGGCGATCTTTTTCTATGTCAAAAAAGGAACAGGCTAGGCAAGGCTTAGAGGCCATGCGACCTGTTGATGCACCCCGAATAATGCTCATAGGCAGAGTGGTGGCTGAGGATGCAGTTGTAGACGTGCTACCAGTGCTCCGACTCTGTCCAGGAAGGCGCAAGGTAATTTCGTCGTCGGTTGCATCCTCCTCCACCGCCTCTGTTGACCTCCTCGAGTGCCTGACTGGGGGTTGACAGTAGGTGGGATCTAGAACTTCATCATCAATTGTTGTGTTTGCACTCCCCTCCCCCTCAGACCGAGCCTCTTCTTGCCCTGACCGAATATTTAAGTTGTCATCCCAATCAGGTATCTGCGTCTCATCTTCATCAGTATGTTCCTCATTGCCTATAACCACAGTTGTTGGAAAGGCAGCATTTTGGTAGCCAACAGTTTGCATTTTATGAAAGTCAACCTCCAAGCCATGTCATGCCCTTCTAAAAGCATGTATAACACAGCGAGGGGACTCCAACCACAGTCTCCCTCGTTTCCACTCACTGGGCCACACACACCCCACTTGACTGGCATCGGTTGAGCTCCCTTTTGAAAAAGAAAAAGATGCTTTGCATGAAGCACTCTCAAAAATACGCGTGCCTTTCCCGTCCCCTGGCTGACCCAGGGGAAGAAAAGTCCTCTGAGAGCCATGACTTGTTCATCTTGGTTCTTTTAGAGACACAGCGAGGGGACTCCAACCACAGTCTCCCTCGTTTCCACTAACTGGGCCACACACACCCCACTTGACTGGCATCGGTTGAGCCCCCTTTTGAAAAAGAAAAAGATGCTTTGCATGAAGCACTCTCAAAAATACGCATGCCTTTCCCGTCCCCTGGCTGACCCAGGGGAAGAAAAGTCCTCTGAGAGCCATGACTTGTTCATCTTGGTTCTTTTAGAGACACAGCGAGGGGACTCCAACCACAGTCTCCCTGGTTGCCACTCACTGGGCCACACACACCCCACTTGACTGGCATCGGTTGAGCTCCCTTTTGAAAAAGAAAAAGATGCTTTGCATGAAGCACTCTCAAAAATACGCGTGCCTTTCCCGTCCCCTGGCTGACCCAGGGGAAGAAAAGTCCTCTGAGAGCCATGACTTGTTCATCTTGGTTCTTTTAGAGACACAGCGAGGGGACTCCAACCACAGTCTCCCTCGTTTCCACTAACTGGGCCACACACACCCCACTTGACTGGCATCGGTTGAGCCCCCTTTTGAAAAAGAAAAAGATGCTTTGCATGAAGCACTCTCAAAAATACGCGTGCCTTTCCCGTCCCCTGGCTGACCCAGGGGAAGAAAAGTCCTCTGAGAGCCATGACTTGTTCATCTTGGTTCTTTTAGAGACACAGCGAGGGGACTCCAACCACAGTCTCCCTCGTTTCCACTCACTGGGCCACACACACCCCACTTGACTGGCATCGGTTGAGCTCCCTTTTGAAAAAGAAAAAGATGCTTTGCATGAAGCACTCTCAAAAATACGCGTGCCTTTCCCGTCCCCTGGCTGACCCAGGGGAAGAAAAGTCCTCTGAGAGCCATGACTTGTTCATCTTGGTTCTTTTAGAGACACAGCGAGGGGACTCCAACCACAGTCTCCCTCGTTTCCACTCACTGGGCCACACACACCCCACTTGACTGGCATCGGTTGAGCTCCCTTTTGAAAAAGAAAAAGATGCTTTGCATGAAGCACTCTCAAAAATACGCGTGCCTTTCCCGTCCCCTGGCTGACCCAGGGGAAGAAAAGTCCTCTGAGAGCCATGACTTGTTCATCTTGGTTCTTTTAGAGACACAGCGAGGGGACTCCAACCACAGTCTCCTTCGTTGCCACTCACTGGGCCACACACACCCCACTTGACTGGCATCGGTTGAGCTCCCTTTTGAAAAAGAAAAAGATGCTTTGCATGAAGCACTCTCAAAAATACGCGTGCCTTTCCCGTCCCCTGGCTGACCCAGGGGAAGAAAAGTCCTCTGAGAGCCATGACTTGTTCATCTTGGTTCTTTTAGAGACACAGCGAGGGGACTCCAACCACAGTCTCCCTCGTTGCCACTCACTGGGCCACACACACCCCACTTGACTGGCATCGGTTGAGCTCCCTTTTGAAAAAGAAAAAGATGCTTTGCATGAAGCACTCTCAAAAATACGCGTGCCTTTCCCGTCCCCTGGCTGACCCAGGGGAAGAAAAGTCCTCTGAGAGCCATGACTTGTTCATCTTGGTTCTTTTAGAGACACAGCGAGGGGACTCCAACCACAGTCTCCCTGGTTGCCACTCACTGGGCCACACACACCCCACTTGACTGGCATCGGTTGAGCTCCCTTTTGAAAAAGAAAAAGATGCTTTGCATGAAGCACTCTCAAAAATACGCGTGCCTTTCCCGTCCCCTGGCTGACCCAGGGGAAGAAAAGTCCTCTGAGAGCCATGACTTGTTCATCTTGGTTCTTTTAGAGACACAGCGAGGGGACTCCAACCACAGTCTCCCTCGTTTCCACTCACTGGGCCACACACACCCCACTTGACTGGCATCGGTTGAGCTCCCTTTTGAAAAAGAAAAAGATGCTTTGCATGAAGCACTCTCAAAAATACGCGTGCCTTTCCCGTCCCCTGGCTGACCCAGGGGAAGAAAAGTCCTCTGAGAGCCATGACTTGTTCATCTTGGTTCTTTTAGAGACACAGCGAGGGGACTCCAACCACAGTCTCCCTCGTTGCCACTCACTGGGCCACAAACACCCCACTTGACTGGCATCGGTTGAGCTCCCTTTTGAAAAAGAAAAAGATGCTTTGCATGAAGCACTCTCAAAAATACGCGTGCCTTTCCCGTCCCCTGGCTGACCCAGGGGAAGAAAAGTCCTCTGAGAGCCATGACTTGTTCATCTTGGTTCTTTTAGAGACACAGCGAGGGGACTCCAACCACAGTCTCCCTCGTTTCCACTCACTGGGCCACACACACCCCACTTGACTGGCATCGGTTGAGCTCCCTTTTGAAAAAGAAAAAGATGCTTTGCATGAAGCACTCTCAAAAATACGCGTGCCTTTCCCGTCCCCTGGCTGACCCAGGGGAAGAAAAGTCCTCTGAGAGCCATGACTTGTTCATCTTGGTTCTTTTAGAGACACAGCGAGGGGACTCCAACCACAGTCTCCCTCGTTTCCACTCACTGGGCCACACACACCCCACTTGACTGGCATCGGTTGAGCTCCCTTTTGAAAAAGAAAAAGATGCTTTGCATGAAGCACTCTCAAAAATACGCGTGCCTTTCCCGTCCCCTGGCTGACCCAGGGGAAGAAAAGTCCTCTGAGAGCCATGACTTGTTCATCTTGGTTCTTTTAGAGACACAGCGAGGGGACTCCAACCACAGTCTCCCTGGTTGCCACTCACTGGGCCACACACACCCCACTTGACTGGCATCGGTTGAGCTCCCTTTTGAAAAAGAAAAAGATGCTTTGCATGAAGCACTCTCAAAAATACGCGTGCCTTTCCCGTCCCCTGGCTGACCCAGGGGAAGAAAAGTCCTCTGAGAGCCATGACTTGTTCATCTTGGTTCTTTTAGAGACACAGCGAGGGGACTCCAACCACAGTCTCCCTCGTTGCCACTCACTGGGCCACACACACCCCACTTGACTGGCATCGGTTGAGCTCCCTTTTGAAAAAGAAAAAGATGCTTTGCATGAAGCACTCTCAAAAATACGCGTGCCTTTCCCGTCCCCTGGCTGACCCAGGGGAAGAAAAGTCCTCTGAGAGCCATGACTTGTTCATCTTGGTTCTTTTAGAGACACAGCGAGGGGACTCCAACCACAGTCTCCCTGGTTGCCACTCACTGGGCCACACACACCCCACTTGACTGGCATCGGTTGAGCTCCCTTTTGAAAAAGAAAAAGATGCTTTGCATGAAGCACTCTCAAAAATACGCGTGCCTTTCCCGTCCCCTGGCTGACCCAGGGGAAGAAAAGTCCTCTGAGAGCCATGATTTGTTCATTTTGGGTCTTTTAGAAACACAGCGAGGGGACTCCAACCACAGTCTCCTTCGTTGCCACTAACTGGGCCACACACACCCCACTTGACTGGCATCGGTTGAGCCCCCTTTTGAAAAAGAAAAAGATGCTTTGCATGAAGCACTCTCAAAAATACGCGTGCCTTTCCCGTCCCCTGGCTGACCCAGGGGAAGAAAAGTCCTCTGAGAGCCATGACTTGTTCATCTTGGTTCTTTTAGAGACACAGCGAGGGGACTCCAACCACAGTCTCCCTCGTTTCCACTCACTGGGCCACACACACCCCACTTGACTGGCATCGGTTGAGCTCCCTTTTGAAAAAGAAAAAGATGCTTTGCATGAAGCACTCTCAAAAATACGCGTGCCTTTCCCGTCCCCTGGCTGACCCAGGGGAAGAAAAGTCCTCTGAGAGCCATGACTTGTTCATCTTGGTTCTTTTAGAGACACAGCGAGGGGACTCCAACCACAGTCTCCCTCGTTGCCACTCACTGGGCCACACACACCCCACTTGACTGGCATCGGTTGAGCTCCCTTTTGAAAAAGAAAAAGATGCTTTGCATGAAGCACTCTCAAAAATACGCGTGCCTTTCCCGTCCCCTGGCTGACCCAGGGGAAGAAAAGTCCTCTGAGAGCCATGACTTGTTCATCTTGGTTCTTTTAGAGACACAGCGAGGGGACTCCAACCACAGTCTCCCTCGTTTCCACTCACTGGGCCACACACACCCCACTTGACTGGCATCGGTTGAGCTCCCTTTTGAAAAAGAAAAAGATGCTTTGCATGAAGCACTCTCAAAAATACGCGTGCCTTTCCCGTCCCCTGGCTGACCCAGGGGAAGAAAAGTCCTCTGAGAGCCATGACTTGTTCATCTTGGTTCTTTTAGAGACACAGCGAGGGGACTCCAACCACAGTCTCCCTCGTTTCCACTCACTGGGCCACACACACCCCACTTGACTGGCATCGGTTGAGCTCCCTTTTGAAAAAGAAAAAGATGCTTTGCATGAAGCACTCTCAAAAATACGCGTGCCTTTCCCGTCCCCTGGCTGACCCAGGGGAAGAAAAGTCCTCTGAGAGCCATGACTTGTTCATCTTGGTTCTTTTAGAGACACAGCGAGGGGACTCCAACCACAGTCTCCCTGGTTGCCACTCACTGGGCCACACACACCCCACTTGACTGGCATCGGTTGAGCTCCCTTTTGAAAAAGAAAAAGATGCTTTGCATGAAGCACTCTCAAAAATACGCGTGCCTTTCCCGTCCCCTGGCTGACCCAGGGGAAGAAAAGTCCTCTGAGAGCCATGATTTGTTCATTTTGGGTCTTTTAGAAACACAGCGAGGGGACTCCAACCACAGTCTCCTTCGTTGCCACTAACTGGGCCACACACACCCCACTTGACTGGCATCGGTTGAGCCCCCTTTTGAAAAAGAAAAAGATGCTTTGCATGAAGCACTCTCAAAAATACGCGTGCCTTTCCCGTCCCCTGGCTGACCCAGGGGAAGAAAAGTCCTCTGAGAGCCATGACTTGTTCATCTTGGTTCTTTTAGAGACACAGCGAGGGGACTCCAACCACAGTCTCCCTCGTTTCCACTCACTGGGCCACACACACCCCACTTGACTGGCATCGGTTGAGCTCCCTTTTGAAAAAGAAAAAGATGCTTTGCATGAAGCACTCTCAAAAATACGCGTGCCTTTCCCGTCCCCTGGCTGACCCAGGGGAAGAAAAGTCCTCTGAGAGCCATGTCCACATTGTCAGTGGACAGACACGTGTGCTTATCTGCCAGCAGACCCACAGCAGCACTGAAGACAGGTTCCGAGAGAACGCTGGCTGCAGGACACGACAAGATCCCCAAGACGTACGTGGCGAGCTCAGGCAATTTATCAAGATTGGAAGCCAAGAATGAGCAGGGCTCAAGTTGCACATTAATGGAATCGATGTTTCCTTGCATATACTCATATATCTGTGTGTCCTCCTCTTTTTCCTTGTCCAGCTCTTTTGTTTTCGCATGAGTATATGTCCTTGTCACTTTCCCATGTGTTGTGAGTTGTTTGTGACCTTTTGGACACCTTTGAGGGTGTTTTCTAGGTGTTTTTCTGTGTTTGTGATTGCCTGCCATTGTTTCCTATGCAGTTCGAGTTCGGTTCGTCGAACGTTCGACGAACCGAACTCGAACGGGAGGTCCGTTCGGCGAACCAACCTCGAGCCGAACCGCGACCGGTTCGCTCATCTCTATTTATGATCCCCAATTGCCACGCTGAGTCCAGCAGGTGATGTAGTTTGGAGGTAAAAAGGGCGTGGGATCCAATGGAAGTCTGGAATAAAAATTGGTGTTATTTAATTGTCGATTAACCTCTTCCAGGTACAATTCCACAGGCCAAAGAACCACATTTCCTCCCTTATCTGCTTCTTTAATTAGGAAGCTCTTGTTGTTTTTCAGATTTTGTATCGCCTGTTTTTCGTCCCGAAAGCTCATTACAGCAGCTCTGCGTGTGTGCTGGTTCTGAGTTTCTCGCGCTACTATCTTGGACTTCCCGCGCATGCGCCGACTTTCCAAGATGGCGGCGCGCATCGCATTTACCACATTGCGATGCTCTACATGTATTCCTCCATGACGGACCAGTCCGGACCAGCAACTAACACACCTAACAGGTGAATCACATTATCTTCATAATGGTATACATTTATATTCTACCTCTATTGTAGCTCTGTGCACGCCTACCCTGAGGAAGCCGTCCTTGGCGGCGATACGCGTGGGCCTTGCTCACGGGATCTCATGCTGACCCCCCGTCCTTGCTCCCACACACCCTAACTACCTTCCCCTTAGAGGGATTTATGGTCTGTATATAAGTATGGGCATATCGCTGTATCAGGCTATCTGACCATAGCCAGCAATTTCTATTCCATACTTTTTGACTATGTCCCATTGTTACCGTTATTGTTATTGTACATAGTTACATTGTTATCTGCAAATACTGCAGTCCCCACAGGGGAAGGAGCCCCTGAGGGAAAAGCCCCGATTCAGTTTACCAATCACTCCTGAGAAATGGCTGTTGACCAAGGTGTCCTTCAAATTCGGAGCCCTTCTTGCTGTCAATAGTGGATACGGGCTGACCACTTGGGATGTCTGGGTGTCCGTCAACAAAATATCCAATGGTTCTGTAGGATGCCTCTAATCTTACCCCATTGGTCGTTGTATGTTGTAATAAATCTGGTTCGGCGGTCCTGCTTCCTGTGTCTGGGAATGGCAAGCGATGACTGAGTTTCAGGTTTGGCACGTTGAAATGCCCTGGAGATAGTACTCCTTGGGTAGCCACGCTCCAAGAACCTATGAGTAAGATTTTGAGCTTGCTGTTTAAAGTCATCATCACTTGTGCAGTTGCGCCGAACCCGCAAGAATTGACCAGTGGGGATACCTTGTCTGATGTGGGGAGGGTGAAAACTCTGGTACTGCAAAAGGCTGTTCGTAGAGGTTGCCTTGCGATAAAGATTGGTGGATAGGGTATCACCCTGCAGACACACTTCCAAATCCAGAAAGGTCACTGTAGTGGGAGAGATTGAATATGTTAAAAAGATGTTAACCTCATTGTCATTGAGGGAGGAGATGAAACTACGACAATCGTCCACGGTACCATTCCACACAAAAAAGACATCGTCAATATACCTGTGCCAATGTGATACTCGAGTGTCAAAAGTGAAGGTGGGGTAAACGCAGGTAGCCTCCCACCACCCTAAGAAAAGGTTGGCGAAAACCGGTGCACAACGTGCACCCATTGTCAGACCGCAAATCTCTCTGAAGAATTTGTTGTCAAACAAGAAATAGTTATGTCGGAGTATGAAGTCCAACAGATCAATCAAAAAGGAGTCATGCATGCGGTCAGAGCCTCCCTGGAGATCCAGAAAGTACATGACCGCATGCATACCATCCGTGTGCCTGATATTAGTATATAGCGACTCCACGTCGCAGGTGACCAAAAGGGCACCTGGAGGGGGCCGAATCTCCTGACAAATGCGGATAAAATGCGAAGAGTCTTGAATAAAGGAGGGAAGGGCATTCATAAACGGTTGTAGAAAAAAATCCACATATACACTAGCCTTTTTGCATAGGCTACCAATACTCGCCACTATAGGTCTTCCTGGCGGCTTGACTGTCGACTTGTGCACTTTTGGTAACATGTACAAAGTGGGAATGATTGGTTGGTCAACCCACAGATATTTCTTCTCATTATCGTTTATGATCCCCAATTGCCACGCTGAGTCCAGCAGGTGATGTAGTTTGGAGGTAAAAATGGCTGTGGGATCCGATGGAAGTCTGGAATAAAAATTAGTGTTATTTAATTGTCAATTAACCTCTTCCAGGTACAATTCCACAGGCCAAAGAACCACATTTCCTCCCTTATCTGCTTCTTTAATTAGGAAGCTCTTGTTGCTTTTCAGATTTTGTATCGCCTGTTTTTCGTCCCGAAAGCTCATTACAGCAGCTCTGCGTGTGTGCTGGTTCTGAGTTTCTCGCGCTACTATCTTGGACTTCCCGCGCATGCGCCGACTCTCCAAGATGGCGGCGCGCATCGCATTTACCACATTGTGATGCTCTACATGTATTCCTCCATGACGGACCGGTCCGGACCAGCAACTAACACACCTAACAGGTGAATCACATTATCTTCATAATGGTATACATTTATATTCTACCTCTATTGTGGCTCTGTGCACGCTTACCCTGAGGAAGCCGTCCTTGGCGGCGATACGCGTGGGCCTTGCTCACGGGATCTCATGCTGACTCCCCGTCCTTGCTCCCACACACCCTAACTACCTTCCCCTTAGAGGGATTTATGGTCTGCATATAAGTATGGGCATATCGCTGTATCAGGCTATCTGACCATAGCCAGCAATTGCTATTCCATACTTTTTGACTATGTCCCATTGTTACCGGGCCTTTGTGTGGCTTTTTGAGGGTGTAGGTATCTATTGACTTTCATTACCTTTTTTTCCCCTTGGGATTGACATGATTGTATACATATTGTCTATTGTTGTTTTTGCCACATGTTATTGATGCCTGTGATTATGATTTATGATATATAATATTCATAATATTGCTGTGGGCCTGGGCGGCGGGTGCATGCCGTGTTATTAGGTGTGTGTTTTTGTATTTTAATGGTTTTTAATATTTGCTACAAATAAAGGTTGTTTTTACCACTATTGTTGTTGTGCTCCCCATTATGTGCGGTACTTTTTTCTTCTTTTTCTCAGGAAAAGAATGGCGAAAAAAAAAAACGGAAAGCGAAAAATCGGCCGGTCGTGATGGGGTTAATTCATGAAAATATCAGAAATTTGGCGAAAATTTAGAATATTCAATTTTCAAACTTTAAACTTTTACGCTCTTAAACCAGAGAGTTATGTCACACAAAATAGTTAATAAATAACATTTACCACATGTCTACTTTACATTGCCACCATTTTTAAACTTTTTTTTTCCTTAGGAAGTTTGAAGAGTTAAATGTTTATCAGCAGTTTCTCATTTTTACAACAAAATTTTAAAAATATTTTTTTCTTAGGGACAACATCACATTTGATATAACTTTGAGAGGCCTAGGTGAAAGAAAATACCCAAAGCTGACACCATTCTAAACACTTTACCTTCAGGTGCTTCACAGGAACCAAACCAATGTGGAAGGAAAAAATGGAAATTTTACATTTTCCCACACAAATGTTATGTTAACATAACATTTTGCATTTTTACAAGGGTAAAAGGGAAAAAATGCACAATACAATTTGTTGTACAATTTCACCTGAATACACTGATACACCATATGTGCTGTGAGCTACTGTTTGGATGCACGACAATGCTCAGAAGGGAAAGAGGGATATTTGACTTTTAGAGCGCAAAAGTGGCTGGAATAGATAGTGAACGCCATGTCATATTTGCAGGGCTCCTGATGTGACTAAATAGGGGAAACACCCCACAAGTCCCCATTAGAGAAACTATACCCCTCAAGGAATTTATCTTGATGTTTGGTGAGCACCTTCAAACCACAGGTGTTTCACAGAATGTCATAACGTTGAGTTGTGAAAATAAAAAAATGCATTTTTACCACAAAAATGTTGTTTTAACCACGATATCCACCTGACAAAGATAATGTGTATATTGAAATGCGTTGTGGCTTTCATAAAACAAATAAAGCTTACTAAACGATTTTGTGGCCTCCATAGCTCTCTAATACCCCATATGTGGCATAAAACTGCTATTTGGCTCCACAACAGTGCTTAGAAGGGAAGGAGTACCATTTGGCTTTTAGAACACAAAATTGTCTGATAGTGTACGTTTGCCGGCACTATGTCGCTTTTGTAGAGACCCCGGTGCTCATAAACAGTGGAAATCCCCCACAAGTGACCCTATTTTGGAAACTAGACCACTCATGGAACTTATCTACCATGTTTCTCTAAAAATAGGCCCTAACTCAAAAATAAGACCTAGCAGGAATTTTCAGAGTACGGCTTAAATATAAGCCCTATCTCGAAAATAAACCCTAGTTGTGGTTCAATAATGAAGTATTCATGCAGCTAAAAAAGTAAAAGAATACTATACTTCATTATAGCAAACACCCCCAAAAGAGTGAAGAAAGAACTGCTTCCCAGGTCCAGTTGCTGGCCAGAAGCAATAAAGTATTATTGGATGGTGTGTGTGTGTGTGTGTGTGTGTGTTTGTGTGATCTGATGTATGTGAGTGCTGACCAGAAGCAGGGGAGGACCACTGTGAAGCATACTTGCTGGGAGCGCCCGCCGAGGATCGCAGGAGGACCTGCGAGCATCACAGATGTCTGGGTTCTGGTAAGTATGATAATCCTGGTTGGGGGTTCTGCCTTCTAGGGGAGGTAAACTTACCCTCAACCCATGCTTCCCCGGGAATAAGCCCTACCTCGAAGACAAGCCCTGGCGAATTTTTCGGTGCAAGAAATAGTATGACAGTGTCTTCTTTTTAGTGAAACATGGAAGATATGTGGTCAACACCTTGAATGTCAAGGTGCTTCATAGAATATTATATAATTGAGCCGTGAAAAAAAATGTTGTATTAGCCCCAAATTTTGTATTTTTATAAAGGTGACAGGAGAAAATGCAACATATAATTTGTTGTGCAATTTCTCCTAAGTACACAAATATACCATGTGTGATGGAAAATTACTGTTTGGAAAATGGAAGGGCTTGGAAGGGAAAGAGTGTCATTTTGACTTGAATAGATTGCTATTGCAATATTCGATCGCTAGCAATGATGCCACGGGGGCGTTGATTGGATGAAAGAGGGAGATCTCTCCCTCTCCAAGCCTCCTAAATGTTGCAGTCAATATCATTTGCGGTATTTAGGGGATTAAGTAGCCCAGGGTGCTTCAGGCACCGCTCCTCACGTGAGAGCCTGGTGTCGGTTGTCACATCCATAGGTGGAGGAACTTCTTCCCAACCATGACGTAGTGGTAAGTCATAGGTTGTGAAGGGGTTAAGTACAGTCATAGTCGGTAGTGTTGACACTCTTAAAATTGTTCCAGAAAATGAAATATTTCTCTCAAAACATTATTGCAATTATACATTATTTCCTTTGTGTGTATCGGAACAACACAAAATATAAACAAATAAAAAGAAATGGGACAAGAAAAACAGTTGGCATGCTTTACTTAATATTTGGGTGCACACAGTTTGAAATTAGTAACTTCAATCAATCTCTTCATTTAAACATCAACAAATTTCTTACACCTCTCAACTGGAATTTTGGAACACTCTTCTTATGCAAACTGCTCCAGGTCTCTCATATTTGAAGGTGCCTTCTCCTAACATAGATTTTAAGATGTCTACACAGGTGTTCAATGGGATTTCGATCCAGACTCATTGCTGCCACTTCAAAACTCTCCAGCGCTTTGTTTCCATGCATTTCTGGGTGCTTCTTAAAGTATACAGCAAAACAACCCCAAAATATCTTTGAACCTCCATTATATTTGACTGTAGGTACTGTGTACTTTTCTTTGTAGGTCTTATTCCATTATCAGTAAATTGTAGAATGATGTACTTTACCAAAAAGCTTCATTGTGATCTCATCTGTCCAAAAAACAAGTGTCCTTCCCAGAAGGATTTTGGCTTACTCACGCACATTTTGGCAAACTGCAGTCTAACATTTTTATGTCTCTGCATCAGCAGTGGGATTCTCCATTTCATTCAAATGTCGACGGATAGTTTGCACTAATATTGATGCACCCTAAGCTGGCAGGACAGCCTAAATCTATTTGGAACTTGGTTGTGGTTGCTTATCCACCATCCAGACTATATGTGTTGCAAGTATTCATCAATTTTTCTTTGCCATCCATGTCAATGGAAATTAGCTACAGTGTCGTGGATTGTAGACTTTTTGATTATGAAGTGCACTGTAGACAAAGTAACATCAAGATCACTGGAGACAGACTTGTAACCTTGAGATTGTTGATAATTTTCAAGGATTTTGGTTCTCAAGTCCTCTCCTCCTCTTTCGATTGTTGATATTTTTCAAGGATTTTAGTTCTCAAGTCCTCTCCTCCTCTTTCTATTGTCCATGATGAGTGTGGCATACGAAGACACACATTGGAAAGACTGAGTCGACTTCTCCCATTTTTATTTGCACACACAATTTACTTGCCACAGGTGAGTTTGAATGAGCATTACTTGCTCGGAATAAACTTATTTACACACAATTTTGGAAAGGTGCCAATAATTTTGTTCCACCCATTTTTGGAGTTTTGTTTGATATTATGTCCAATTAGCCTTTTTTCCTCTTTTTTTGTGTATTGTTCCAATACACACAAAGGAAATAAACATGTGCATATTAAAATTTATGTAATTGCAATAATTTTCATGGTGAGATATTTAATCATCTGGCATAATATCAAGGGTGCCAACACTTTCAGCCATGACTGTAAATACTATAAGATCTGGCAAAGATAAAGGGTCTTTCATGGTCTGTCTTTTGTGTCTATACTTTGTTTGGTTCTGGCTTTGGTGTTTGGTAGTTACATGGTACTTAAAGGATTCAGAGATTTTCTTAATTGTGTATGATATTGGATTTTTGTATATAATTATGTATAAACTATGTTAAAAATAAGTGTTGGACTCACAAATCTCTAAAATTCTTTCCTGGTGTTTAATTTCACTTATTTTCACTGTTAATACTAATAAATATCCAATGTAAACTTGTAATATATCATACCGGTTTGCCTATATTTTTAATAATCTCATCCAGAGATAGTCAAGGGCAAATTTTGAAGGGATGGGTTGAGTGGATAAGTTTGTTTTGTTGTACCTTGTAGTGTTAAATAACTTCAACAAAACTCTAATGTGATTAAAAAAAAAGTGAATTACGGTACTCTGGAATGATTCATTGGGTTGTGACATCAAGGTATCATTTTATTATTTTTAACTTCCTATGACCTACATGCCCATGTAAACGGTTTAGCAAGGAAAATTCCCTTTAACTTTATTTGAAACTTAGAGGTTCACCAAGAGGGCAGAGGAGATACTAAAGAGTTTTGGCTGTATAAGTGAAACATTTATTAAATATTGTCACCATTTTATTATTATTATTATTATTATTTATTTATAGAGCACCATTAGTTCCATGGTGCTGTACATGAGAAGGGGGTTACATACAAAATACATATACAGGTTACAGTAGACAGACTAGTACAGAGGGAATAGGGCCCTGCCCTTGCGGGCTTACATTCTATAGGATTATGGGGAGGAGACAGTAGGTGGGGTGTAGATGGGGCGGCAGCTCCGCACGGTGGTGGGGCGGCAGCTCCGCACGGTGGTGGGGCGGCAGCTCCGCACGGTGGTGGGGCGGCAGCTCCGCACGGTGGTGGGGCGGCAGCTCCGCACGGTGGTTGGGCGGCAGCTCTGCACGGTTTATATTACATAATAAAGCTATTAGAAAAATACCTGATAACTTGTGTGTGCTTAGAATGGAGCAATGATATTATATGATATTATGCTGCAGTACTATTTCTCTAAGACATGCAAGTATGGGCAAGCGCTGATAAGCACTTCATTTGAACTTGCCTCTAGGATTTTTGCTCCCATCTTCTGTTTCTTTGATGGCCCAAGGGTGTTGTAAATTCTAAAGCACAGGAATTCTTAACTCAGCAGTAAGCTAGTTCTATCCAGCAAAAGTATTGCGTTGCTTGCTCCTAAATTATAGACAATTACAGCTAATCGTACTATAGATGTCTACAGTCCACGTGTCATGTATATGATTTTATAAAGGAAATTAGTAATGTAATAGAAAGCAAACTAAATAATTGCTACTAAACTTCATAAACTCAACCCATCACAATTACTTTTAATGGCACCTGTGAGGTGAAATAGCAAAGCCAAAAATTTTCATTAAACTTATTAGGCAATTAAAAGAAATATATATCCAGTATTTAAAAAAAAATGGTGCCCTTTATACCTGATTTGATAGAAGAGGCCTGGAAAGGTTTGTGGACTTGTTTTACCCTTCTAATGTACATGCAAAGGTATGCCTAATTTAATTCCTTACAGAGGTTCTCAAGGAATAGAAAAAAATGAAATAATTAAAGGAAATGTCATAAATAACTTCCGAAATACATTTAATGAACAAATTACAATTGTTTTGTTTAGGGAAGCAAACACTATTGAATTGAAAAGTCCACTGCCTTGTGTCACAGAGAGTACTAGAATATTAGGACAGGTGACTGTGAACTTATTTCCAGTGTGAAAATTCTATGACCACTGCAGCCAATCACTGAGCTCACCAGTGATACTAATGTAGACATCATAAGACCACCAAGACCAGGAATTGGCTGTAATAGCAACATATTGTAGTTGTGGCATCAAATATATGGTGTGATGTCTGGGAGTTAAAATGGGGGACCCTTATCAGATAATAATAGTAATAATAATATTTTTTATTTTTATATCACCAGCAGATTTTTAATGCCAGCTTCCCTACACTACTCTGCCACTCCTCAGCAGGGACGCCAAGTCACTTACTCCCGAGGCCGGACAGCGTCATCCCCTGAACTCCCACGCCCATCCATGTGCTTGTCTGCCTCCTCCTTTTGGGTCCTCCAAGAATGCGCCTAGGGAGCGTGCGCGCGTGCCTGCCCTGCTTTTAAAAGGTCAGCTTGCTATTTCCCGGAATTGCCTCACCCTGTGGCTGAGAGGCTCTACCTAAGGCATCCTCCCACTAGGAGACGTGCCTGCACAATGCTTTTAGTCTACCATCTGCTTGCTAATTGTCAGGTCCTGTGCTCCTGTCCAATTACCTACACCTGTGTCCGCCTTCTCTCTGGGTTAAAAACCTCAGTGTGTATGGGCGACTAGGAACCTGCTATAATGAATAAAGTCACCTGTGGCTAATGGGGGAAGGGGTGCACAGTCAGAAGTCATGACCCCATAATGTAGTCAAAAAGACTGATGGCACTTCCAAATGTTCAGTATGAACAGGAGCATAACTGAACATGGCATATAATGACAAAAAAAGACAGCTGCACTCTGAAATGCTAAAGCATGCAAACTATGAATGTAAGAATATAGACATGCATTACTGCTAAAGAAAATCTAATAATAAATTCAAATATTTGGCATGCAAAAATGGCCAGTGAATTTACTCCGCTTGCCACCTCAACATTGGCATGTGTTATAGTTTTAGTTTCCACAGGCCATGGACCCAGCTGACTTAGTACTGTACTGAGAGATGCAGCAGATGGCGTAACAGCAGAATCAGATACTGTCCTTTCTTCCAATGGTGAACACTCATTTGAATGACCTGGTGCCGGCTGTTTTAGCAGCATCTGTCCAGCCTTCAGCTCCATCAGTTTTCTTTGAACTGGGACAAAGTGACATTCCTTATATCACACCTCGGTGGTGAGACTCTCACTTAGGTCAACCCTCTGTGGGAGAGAAGAGGCCCGGTCACCTCCGCTGTCCTAGATTTTCTGGAGGCCTTCCGGAAGGTTTTCGATGAGCTGGTTTGTGTTGCCTCTGCAGGGTCTTCTCTTCTACAGTTACGGCAAGGTGTCCACATTGTCAGTCAGTATGCGACTCAATTCCGCACCCACAGCTCCAAACAAGGCTTGAATAATCAGGTGCTGGTGGCCGCCTTTTAGGAAAGTTTATCCAGGAGGATTAAGGATGAACTGTCGGGCCGTGATATTCCTGCATCTCTGAGTCGACTTCAATTTCCAGGAGAGATTCATGGAGGTAAAACGTGATGGTGACCTATACATCTGACTCCATCCCTCCAGAGGCCGCTGGTGTCCCAGTTTCAAGTTGCCATTGTTGAGCCATGGGCCTGTGTTCCTACTAGGGAGGTGTAAAAACTTCATCCATACATGTCCCGTGAAGTCGGTCAGTAGGAGGGGTCACACTTGTAGTGAACAAATCATTGTTGACCCTGCTTGTGTACTAATTGCATAAAGGTGTTTGGTTCTCTGAGATGGCCACCTAGATCTGCTGGGAACGTCATTCAACAGGCTATGGTTTGATACCAGATCCCAATCCGACACCTCTGAAGTCCATCAACAGTGTCTTCGGTGCATAAAACACTCTAGACAGAACCAATATGCTTTGTATCTGAGCAGGCAAAACTTCAAGTGGAAGCTTCACTGTTATGATCCGGTAACCGTGGAAGACTACAAAAACTCCCATTGGTGAAAAAACACCAAAAAAACAGGAGTAGTTGGAACCTGGGCTGACCGCAATCCCCTAACTATCAGACCACACTAGAGGTAGCCGTGGAGCGTTCCTAAAAACCTAGACACAGCCTAGTCACAGCCTGAGAAACTAGCTACGCCTCACAGAAAGAAATGAGAAAATCTACCTGCCTCAGAGTAGTCCCCAAAGGAGTAGATAGCCCCACACATACAATGATTACGGTGATATAGGAAAACACAATACACAAATAGGAAATTAGATTTAGCAAAAATGAGGCCCAAATAACTTGATACAAAGAAAAGGAAAGGAAACTGATTGTGGTCAATACAAAATCCCTATGAAAAATACCAAACTCCTGATAGTAAAAATGGCCCTGGAGGTCGAACCCCCACTATATCAGGTACTCCTGTAAATAACGGGAGAACAAAATATCAAAAAGAACACAAAATACAGAAGAGCAAATAATCAAATTAGACAGGGAGAAAATCCCTTTTCCTGCAGGAGAGATAGCAAAGGGGGAACTCCCATGCTCACAACACAAGAGAAACCAAACTTCACCTGCATGAAAACAGATACAAAGCAAAACAAGGAAAAACAATCACCCTAAGGTGTAAACCAGGAAGCAAGGAAAAAAAGGAGAACTTATCTGCAGAAGACTTGCTCAGGAAAACAGGGAAGGACAAAACTGCAAGCCAGGAACAGAGACTGAGGAATATACTATTATAACTGGCGCCAGCAAGCAAAAAGTGCTCTCCTATATAGATCAGACTTGTCTGCAATAGGACTTCCCTAATTCCAAATTAACGCCGACACCTGTCTGAGTCACAGGCTCAGATTCAGCTCCACTACCATTCCTGGCCACCAGAGGGAGCTTCAAAACAGCACACACACACACGACATTGAAAACAGTACCCCTCCCTTGAGGAGGGGTCACCAAACCCTCACCAGAACCACCGGGTCTGTCAGGATGGGCATGGTGAAAGACATGAACCAATCTGTCAGCGTGAATGTCAGAAGCAAAGACCCAAGAATTGTCCTCCTGGCCATAAACCTTTCACTTACAAGATACTCAAATTTTCGTCTATTAAAACGGGAATCCAAAATTTTCTCTACCTTATATTCCAGATCCCTTCTACCAACACAAGATTCAGGGGCACCGCCGTGGGAACTACTGGCTCCACATGTTTCTTTAACAAAGACTTATGAAACACATTGTGAATTTTAAACGACTCAGGAAGAGCCAAACAAAACGATACGGGATTAATAATCTCCAAAATCTTATAGGGCCCTATAAATCTAGGCTTAAATTTAGGCGAGGAAACTCTCATTGGAACATTCCTGGAGGACAACCAAACTATTTTATTATTATTATTATTATTATTATTTATTTATTTATAGAGCACCATTAGTTCCATGGTGCTGTACATGAGAACGGGTTACATACAGAATACATACACAAGTTACAGTAGACAGACTAGTACAGAGGGAAGAGGGCCCTACACTTGCGGGCTTACATTCTATAGGATTTTGGGGAGGAGACAGTAAGTGGGGTGTAGATTGGTCGGGTGGCAGCTCCGCTCGGTGGTCGCAAGGTGGTCGTGTGGCGGCTACGCACGACAGTGAAGCAGTGAGGTCATTGTAGATTATAGGCATTTCTGAACAGATGGATTTTCAGGTTCCGTTTGAAGCTTGCAAGGGTAGCAGATAGTCTGACGTGTTGAGGCAGCGAGTTCCAGAAGACTGAGGATGCTCGGAAGAAGTCTTGGAGTCGGTTGCGTGAAGAACGAATGAGAGAGGAGGAGAGAAGGAGATCTTGGGAGGACCGGAGGTGACATGTTGGAGTGTAGTGGGAGATTAGTTTGGAGATATACGGAGGAGACAGATTATGCACGGCTTTGTAGGTCAGTGTTAGTAGTTTGAATTGGATGCGGTGGAAGATTGGGAGCCAGTGGAGAGACTTGCAGAAAAGAGAAGCGGAGTGGTATTGAGGAGAGAGGTGGATCAGACGGGCAGCAGAATTAAAGATGGAATGGAGAGGGGCGAGCATGTTAGCAGGGAGGCCACAGAGGAGGATGTTACAGTAATCGAGGCGGGAGAATATGAGGGCATGCACTAGCATTTTTGTAGATTGCGAGTTGAGGAAAGGACGGATTCTGGAAATATTTTTGAGTTGAAAACAGCAGGAGGTGGTGAGGGATTGGATGTGTGGTATGAAGGACAAGGCAGAGTCAAAGGTCACTCCGAGGCAGCGAACTTTGGGTACTGGCAAGAGCCTGGTGTTATTTATTGTAATAGATAGATCAGGTGGAGAGTGTAGGTGAGATAGAGGAAAGATGATTAGTTCAGTATTGGCCACATTGAGCTTTAGTAAGCGAGAGGAGAAAAAGGAGGATATAGCAGATAGACACTTTGGGATTCTGGACAGCAGAGATGTGACATCTGGGCCAGAGAGGTAGATCTGAGTATCATTGGTGTTACGGTTGCTGCGAGCACTGGAGACTATGTCCAGATTTCTTGCTACTGCACATGTGCGAGCGCTGGAGACTAAGTCCAGATTTCTTGCTACTGCACATGTGCGAGCGCCGGAGACTAAGTCCTATCTTGGAGCCATTGCACATGTGCGGGTGACATCATCGCTGACACAAGGTCACATGTCTCTGACACCTTCTATGCCGATTGGTCGCTGGTCATGTGCTTGTGATGCCTTGCTCGGTGATAGGCCAGCATGACGTCACTCCTGTCGTTCTGGCAGCGGATTGGCTCTGGTGTCCTCCATCTTGGATGAGGCACAGAGTCTATATAAGACCCTGACACACGCCGCATGGCGCTCAGTCCTCTTGGTTCATGCATAAGAGTAGACGCTCTGTGCGCGTTCCTCTAGGCATTCCTCTGTCTATGCTAGGTGAGCGCTACCGGCAGGGTAGCGTTCTTATACCTTACAGCTTCGGCTGCTGTCTGTATCCTTACCTCTTAGGGGAGCGGATATAGGCAGGTGCCTGAGGCACATGGTCTGGCTGGGCCTTGTGGTTCGACTCGTAGGTGGACGTTGCCGCTAGGGTAACGTTCCTTATACTGCGTCTGGCAGTTGTTCGTATCCTCGCACACTAGGGGAGCGAACAGAGGTAGGAGCTTTGTGCGGCTTACGCTGCTGTTCGTCTCTTTTGCACCACTAGAAGAGCGGACCTAGGCAGGTGGCATATCTAGTGGTTCGTGTCCTCGCACACTAGTGGAGCGAACTCAGGTAGGAGCTTTGTGCGGCTTACGCTGCTGTTCGTCTCTTTTGCACCACTAGAAGAGCGGACCTAGGTAGGTGCCATTTCGCACACATTGCTTTTGTCTCTGTGATTATTAACAGAGATCATTCCACACACCCTCCAAGTAAGGGAGGAATTGCTTTACTTACTTATTATATCCTTCTGTGAGTTAACAGAGGTATTGCACTCTGCCATAGTCTGCAGCAGAGTCTTTGCACGGTGGACCCTGACTGTCTGATACTCCTTTAAGTTATTATCAGACAGCCCCCCGTAACAATTGGCATATAGGTGGTACTGGAAGCCATGGGACTTTATGAGTTGTCCCAGGCCAAATGTGTAGATAGAAAAAAGTAGGGGTCCCAGGACAGAGCATTGAGGGATGCCAACAGAGAGATTGTGGGATGAAGAGGTTGTGTGAGACACTAAAAGTGCGGTTGGAAAGGTATGAAGAGATCCAAGAGAGGGCGAGATCTCTGACACAAAGGGAAGAGAGGATCTGTAATAGGAGGGAGTGGTCGACAGTATCGAAGGCTGAGGACAGGTCTAGAAGTAGGAGTATGGAGAAGTGCTTGTTAGCTTTGGCAGTAAGTAAGTCATTCGTGATTTTAGTCACTTTAAACCGGGGACCAGCTGTCCTACGTCGGTTGGCAAACCTTTGAGCGTTCTCCTGGGACTGAAACAATTTGTCCACTACTTGAGCTAAAATCTGCTGCATTCTTTCCACCACAGAATCCCCACCCGGGCAGGCCGAAGTCGCAACCTGCCCTGAAGAGAACCTAGGATGAAATCCAAAATTGCAGAAAAACAGCAACATCAAAGTAGCCCTATTACTGAGCGCAAACTCTGCCAAGGGCAAAAAAGAAACCCAGTCATCTTGATCAGCAGATACAAAACATCTCAAATATGTTTCCAAGGTCTGATTAGATCTCTCAGTCTGGCTATTGGTCTGGGGATGACAATCAGAAGAAAAAGACATTTCAATGCCTAATCTAGAACAAAATGTTTTCCACAATCTAGACACAAACTGAACTCCTCTGTCTGACACAATATTCTCAGGAATACCATGTAAACGAACCACCTGTTGAAAAGACAAGGGCACCAACTCTGAAGAAGACGGCAACTTCGGTATTGGTACCAAATGGAGCATCTTAAAGGATCTGTCCCAAATAACCATCATCCTTTGAGAGACAGGAAGATCTGAAATAAAATACATAGGCATATGAGTCCAGGGTCTCATAGGCACAGGTAATGGCAACAACAACCCACTAGAACATGCACAACAAGGCTTGGATCTGGAACAAATCCCACAAGATTGCACGAAACTCCTGACATCCCGAGACAAAGAAGGCCACCAAAAATACCCACTCACAAGATCCCTAGTACCAAAAATCCCATGATGACCAGCCAATACGGAACAATGAATCTTGGACAAAACTCTAGTCCTCCATTGATCAGGAACATAAAGCTTCCCCACAGGACATCTCTCAGGTTTGTCCCCTGAAATCTCTGAAGTGCTAACGTTAAATCGGGCGAAATAGCGGAGAGGACCACACCTTCATTCAGGATATTAGATGGCTCTGCAACATCCAGAGAATCAGCAAAGAAACTCCTAGAGAGAGCATTGGCTTTAATATTCTTAGTGCCCGGAAGAAAAGAAAAGGTCTGCAAACCATGTCCTATGAGGAATGGCTACAGGATTTAGGATTGTTTAGCTTGCAAAAGAGAAGACTGAGAGGAGACTTAATAGCTGTCTACAAATATCTTAAAGGCTGTAACACTGTAGAGGGATAAGTTTTATTTTCATTTTCACAAGGAAAGACTAGAAGCAATGGGATAAAACTGATGGGGAGGAGACACAGATTAGATATTAGAAAACACTTTTTGACAGTGAGGGTGATCAATGAGTGGAACAGGCTGCCGCGAGAGGTTGTGAGTTCTCCTTCAATGGAAGTTTTTAAAAAGAGGTTGGACGGACATCTGTCTGGAATGATTTAGTGAATCCTGCTTTGAGCAGGGGGTTGGACTAGATGACCCAGGAGGTCCATTCCAACTCTAATATTCTATGATTCTATGAAATTGAAATGTGTAAAAAATAGAGCTCACCTAGCCTGCCTAGGATTCAGTCTCTTGGCAGATTCAAGATAGGTCAGATTCTTATGATCAGTGAGCACCACAATTTGATGTCTTGCCCCCTCCAGCCAGGGTCTTCATTCCTCAAAGGCCCACTTCATTGCCAATAATTCCCGATTACCAACATCATAATTTTGTTCAGATGGAAAAAACTTCCGAGAGAAGAAGGCACAAGGCTTAAGCTTGGAAGTACTAGGATCTCTTTGAGACAAAACTGCACTTGCTTCAATCTCCGAGGCATCTGTCTCCACTTGAAATGGAAGAGAATCATCAGGTTGCTGCAGGACTGGGGCAGAAGTGAACCTCTTTTTAAGCTCTTGGAAGGCCATAATTGCTTCTGAAGTCCATTTCTCAACATCAGCTCCCTTTTTGGTCAAATCAGTCAAAGGATTAACCACATTCGAGAAATTGCCTATAAATTTACAAGAGAAATTGGCAAAACCTAGAAATTTTGGAAGGGATTTCAAACAGGTTGGCTGAACCCAGTCATGAATGGCCTGAGCCTTGACCGGATCCATTTTAATAGAAGCCGGGGACAAAATAAACCCCAAAAAGGAAATTTTCTGCATGCCAAAGAGACATTTTGATCCCTTAACGTACAATGAATGTTCCCTAAGTATCTGAAAAACTTTACGGACCTGCTGCACATGAGCATTCCATTCATCAGAAAAAATCAAGATATCATCCAAATAGACAATCAGAAATTTGCCAATTAGCTCCCGAAAAATATCATTCATAAATGATTGACAGACAGAAGGTGCATTAGTGAGCCAAAAAGGCATCATTAGGTACCCAAAATGCCCCTCAGGGGTATTAAAGGCCGTCTTCCATTCATCACCCTCCTTAATACGAAAGAGATTGTATGCTCCCCTAAGATCAAGTTTCGTAAACCACTTAGCTCCTTTTACTCTGGAAAACAGGTCTGACATCAAGGGTAATGGATACTGATATTTAATAGTGATTTTATTAAGGAGACGATAGTCATTACCAGGTTTCAACGACCCATCCTTCTTGGACACAAAGAAAAAAACGGTACCCATAGGTGACGAAGATGGTCTAATATGACCTTTCTCCAATGACTCCTTAATATAGGTTCTCATAGCATCATGTTCAGGAACAGATAGATTGAAAAGCCGTCCGTTAGGAAACTTGCAACCTGGCACCAAGTCAGAGGCACAATGACACTCCCTGTAGGGGGGCAAAGAATCAGAACCAGTCTCATTAAACATGTCAAGAAAATCTGACAAATACTCAGGTACAAAATCTGCGGCGGGGGGGAGAAATAGACAGCACAGAAAGATCATTATGCACACATTGACAATGACAATACCAACTAACTACAGACAAGGATCTCCAATCAAGAACTGAATTATGGGTCTGCAGCCAAGGGAAACCCAGAACCAAAATATCGTGCAAGTTCTGTAATACTAAAAATGTACAATCCTCCTGATGAGCTGGCACAACCTTCATTGTTACCTGGGTCCAAAACTGGGGTTTATTTTCAGCTAGGGGAGTAGCATCTAGCATCAATCCCCTTTAAAGGAATAGGAGTTTGTAAAGGTACTATAGGAAAACCACAATTCTTAGCAAAACCAAAATCTATCAGGTTCAGGGTGGCCCCTGAATCAAGAAAGGCCATAGCCGAATATGAAGACAAGGAGAAAATCAAAGAGATGGACAAAATTTAGGTTGCACAGAATCCACAGTAAATGAACGAGCAAATCTCTTGTCCCGTTTAGGGCAGACAGAAATAGTGTGAGACGCGTCACCACAATAAAAACACAACATATTTTTCCATCTAAACCCCTGCCGCTCAGCATTAGAGAGAACCCTATCACACTGCATAGGCTCTCAAAACTGTTCCACAAGCAATACATCAGCAGGCATCGTTTTGCGCTCGCGTAAACGCCTATCAATCTGAATGGCTAAAGTCATAAAGGCATCGAGACCAGAGGGAATAGGAAATCTCACCATAGCTTCCTTCACTGCATCCGCGAGACCCTTACAAAAAAGGGCCGCAAGAGCATCATCATTCCACTTGGTAAGGACCGGACACTTTCTGAATTTCTGACAAAAAATGTCAGCGGAATCCTGACCTTGGATCAAAACCAGCAAGTCTTTCTCTGCTTGATCAATAACATTGGGTTCATCATACAACAATCCCAGGGCCTGAAAAAAAGAATCCACAGTAGCAAGAATCGGATCATCAGGAGCCAATGAAAAAGCCCAGTCTTGAGGGTCACCGCGCAACAAAGAAGAGATGACAATTCTAACCTGCTGCACGGGACTCTCTGAGGACTTAGGCTTTAAGGCAAAAAACAATTTACAGTTATTTTTAAAATTAAAAAATTTAGACCTATCCCCCGATAACAATTCAGGAACAGGAATTTTAGGTTCTAAAACAGGATTCTGTTTAACATACGTTGAAATTGCCTGGACCTCGGAGGAAAGATGCTCAACATACACAACCAATTGTTCTGTATCATGTCAACAAAAAATCTTTCACGATACTCAAAGAAAAAGAGGAAAAATAAATGGAGATAAAACAAATATTTTCCCTTCGTTTGAGTACCTATTTTCTTTCTTTGGCGGGTTATACTGTTATGATCCGGTAACTGTGGAACATTACAAAAACCTCCCATTGGTGAAAAAACACCAAGAAAACAGGAGTAGTTGGAACCTGGGCTGACCGCAATCCCCTAACTGTCAGACCACACTAGAAGTAGCCGTGGAGCGTTCCTAAAAACCTAGACGCCTCATCACAGTCTGAAAAACTAGCTACGCCTCACAAAAAGAAATGAGGAAATCTACCTTGCCTCAGAGTAGTCCCCAAAGGAGTAGATAGCCCCCCACATACAATGATTATGGTGATGTAGGAAAGTACAATACACAGATAGGAAAGATAGATTCAGCAAAGGCGAGGCCCAACTAACTTGATACAAAGAAAAGTGTTATGATCCAGAATCATGAAAGACCACCATAAATCATTGGTAAAAGGTGACAAGAGCATTGGCAACTAATCTGGCCGCCATCCCCTTACATACCATCAACACTAGAAGTAGCCGAGGGGCGAAATAACATCCTGTGCACTGCGAACCCAGACGGAGAATTAGCTATCCTAAAGGAAGGAAAGATGAATAACTCTCTTGCCTCAGAAAATAGATTGCCAAAGAATAGCAAGCCCCCCACATTCAAAGACTGCGGTGATATAGGAAAACACAATACACAGATAGATGATAGGATTAGCAAAAGGTGAGGCCCTACTGACTAAATAGAACAGGATAGAAAAGGGACTGATGGTGGCCAGAGAAAAACCCTGCAAAAATCCAAAAACCTGATAGTACAAAAAGCCCTCAGATCGCTAGATCTGAACTCCGTCCTATACCAGGCGCTCTTGTCATACCAATGAACAGAAAGCAGGAACCATTACAAATTCAAGAAGCAACAAAAACATGGACTAATAGGAGCAATACTCCAAACATAGCTGCAGGGAGCTTCCCAGCTAAGCAACTGAGAGGGAAGATCCCTGCAAGCAAATAAACTGACAATAACCACAGAAATGACAAACTCAGATAAGAGCAAAAAGAACCAAGCAACAAATAAAGAGCCACACACTTATCTGGGGTAGATGTGGTCTGGAGCAGGATGAAGCAGGCTGGTGAACAAAGTACAACCGATATCCATCATAGCCTGGTAGCAGACCAGGGTTTAAATAGGCAGAGAGTTAGCAATGGAAACGCCCATTGCTCAACACACCTGGTCTCTATCCAAACCATTCCTGGCCACAAGAGGGAGCCTCACAGCAGCAAAAGCATAACTGACATTCACAACAGAAAAGGAAAGGAAACTGATTGTGGTCAGTAAAAAAATCCCTGTAGAAAAATACCAAACTCCTGATAGTAAAAATGGCCCTGGAGGTCGAACGACCTCACCTCCACTATATCAGATACTCCTATAAATAATAGGAGAACAAAAATACCAAAAAGAACACAAAATACAGAAGAGCAAATAATCAAATTAGACAGGGAGAAAATCCCTTTTCCTGCAGGAGAGCTAGCAAAGGGGGAACCCCCATGCTCACAACACAAGAGAAACCAAACTTCACCTGCAAGAAAATAGATACAAAGCAAAACAAGGAAAAACAATCACCCTAAGGTGTAAACCAGGAAGCAAGGAAAAAACTGAGAACTTATCTGCAAAAGTCTTGCTCAGAAAAACAGGGAAGAACAAAATTCCAAGCTAGGAACAGAGGCTGAGGAATATACAATTATAACCGACACCAGCAAGGCAAAAAGTGCTCTCCTATATAGACCAGACTTGTCTGCAATAGGACTTCCCTAATTCCTAATTAAAGCCGACACCTGTCTGAGTCACAGGCTCAGATTCAGCTCCACTACCATTTCTGGCCACTAGAGGGAGCTTCAAAACAGCACCCATACAGACGACATTCACAACACTTTGCATTCTGAGAAGATATCTTTCCTGGTGCTTCCGAACTTGTCCTAGGTCTGCCTTGGCGTCAGGTTCATGAGATTACCCTGGACTGGAAATCTGGAGAGGTGCTCCGTTGGAGTTAGAATTGCTGCAAGAGATGTCTGATCTCTAAAGTCCCAGTAATGATTACCCTGGAAACCGGTGCCTTCTACCTTTCAAGATCCAGGAAGAGGTCTCTCAAGCAGTAGCCATCTGGCCTACCCCTTCTATCGGCCATTCATACAGCTTCTAAAAACATCTTGCTGGAGAAGAAACTTCCTTCAGGCGTCCCCAGCATTACCCTGCCTCTCCCCGGCAGGGACGCTGACTCACCACCGCAGCCGGACGACATCCTCCCCCGCCCTCCCTCAGCTGTCAATGTGCTTGTCTGCCTTCTCCTTCCATGGCTTGTACAATGCCCGTAGCTAGTCTACCATCTGCTAGCTAGTTGTTGGGTCCCATGCTTCTGTCCCTTTACCTACACCTGAAGGGCAGTTTGTATGTTATAAAGTTATAAGTTGTAAACTTATAAAGTTGTTATAAGTTGTAAACTTTTAATGTATGAAATCTTCAGCCAAATTGGATTTTCTCCATAGACATTCGGCTCACCTGGAGCACCACTGAAGAGAACGTGTTTGCAATGTGTGCCAGGGTTGCCGCCATCTGTGCCAAGTTGTTCTATGTGCAGGTGGTGCAGCTTCATCCAGGGCACTTTGCAATATTTCATTATAATGTTTCAGAGCAGAGTCAAAACAAAAACACAGAAAAAATCCTTTATTTGGAACAAAATACAAAAAAACCCCTCTTTCACCACTTTATTAACCCCAAAACACCCCTGCAGGTCTGATGTAATACACTCGAGGGCCTCGACGATTCAGCTCTGCTACATCTAAAATTACAGATAAAGGATTTTTTCAGTGTATGTGTTTATTTACTTTCACTGACCAATTAGTAATGGGGGGTCTCATAGATGCCTCCCATTACTAATCTAGGGCTTAGTGACAGCTGTGGGCTGTCATTTACCCCTGCATCTAATGCATGTGACAATCCCGGATAGCTGCAGGCTACTATTTTTACATTGGGGGGCCTAGTATCCTTGGGTATCCCCAGTCTGAGAATATCAGTCCCCAGCTGTCGGGCTTTATCTTGGCTGGGTATAAAAATTGGGGGGGACCGCATGCCGTTTTATTTGCATTATTTATTTATAGGGTACCTGTCAGGACCAATATGCAATATTAGTGTGCTAACATGCTAATGCTGCGACGCGTCAGAGGATGATTTCACTCACGTATTCACTGACATCACCGCCCAACGCTGGATATCGGCTCAGTGCGCATGACCTCGGAGTTTTGGTCATGTGCACTATGAAGCCAAGTGTACGCATCCCAGCTTCAAACTGAAGTAGTGCACATGACCGAAAGTCCGTGATCATGCACACTGAGCCAAAATCCATCGTCGGGTGGCAATGGCAGTGGAGAGGTGAGAGAGATCATCCTCTGACACTGTGCATTCATTAGCATGTTAGCACGCCCACAGCAGCATGCTAACATTCTAATAGGGCTGACTAGCAAAGGAAGCAACACCCTTGGGACCAGTCCCTGCTCTCATTAGCATATGATATAAGATCTTTAGAAATACTGTTTCTAAAAATCCCTTTATCTATAATAGTGTATAGAGGGACAGTTAGGCAGGGATTTCTAATATGCACCCAGACCTGCTCGTGGTTCTGGGTGCATATTTGACCTCACAGGTTCCCTCCCAAGCCCTTTGGTGCAGCCAAACAGTACTATACTTTGTGGGGAATTACATGTGGGGTAATACCTTGTTCAGGAGAATTTGTGTAACACATTATTTGGCCTTTTTTACCTACTCCCCTTGTGAAAATTGGAAATCAAATCTGGGGTTAAAATAACATTTTAATGGTAAAAATATGTAATTAGTTTTTGTTCACCGCCTAAAGGCTGCTTTACACCAGGCAATCTATCGTGCGATAGATCGTCGGGGTCACGGTTTTTGTGACGCACATCCGGCATCGCTGGCGATGCCGGCCTGTGTGACACCTCCTAGCGACGCAGTATCGCTCACAAATCGTGAGTCGGGTACTGCTCGTTAGGTTCCATAAAATCGTTTAATTTAGTTGGCCATCGTTTCCGTGGTAGCACACGCCGCTCCGTGTGACACCACGGGAACGATGAGCAGCTCACCTGCCTCCCGCGGCCGCCGCCGGCTCTATGTGGAAGGAAGGAGGTGGGCGGGATGTTTACATCCTGCTCATCTCCGCCCCTCCGCACTGATTGGCCGGCGGCCGTGTGACGTCACTGTGACGCCGAACGTCCCTCCCACTCCAGGAAGTGGACGTTCGCCGCCCACAGCGAGGTCGCATGAGAGGTAAGTATGTGTGACGGGGGTTACTAACTTTGTGCGACACGGGCAGCAATTTGCCCGTGACGCAAAAAGGACGGGGGCGGGTACAATCGATTGTGAAATCGCACAATCGGTCGTACCGTGTAAAGCAGGCTTAACAGTATATAATTTTGTGAGACACCTGCAGTGTAATATGCTCACTGGACCTCTGGATGAGTTAATTGAGGGGTGCAGTTTGTGGGGGGTTTCTGCTCTTTTGGCAGCTCTGGGGCTCTGTCAATGGGACATAGCACTCACAAGCCATTTCAGCTAAATCTGAACTCAAATATCGTACTCATTCCCTTCTTCACTTTGTGCTGTGCCTCAAAAGTAGTTTTTTATTACATAGAGTTTATTGGCATACTCCAGAGAAGTTGCCCAACAAATTGTATGGTCCATTAGTTCGTGTTACCCTAGTGAATTTGAAAAATTTGGAGTTAAAGCAACATTTTTGTGTTTAAAAATGTAATTTTTTCCATTTTCATGGCTCAACGTTATAACATTTTGTGAAGGGCCTATAATTCACGGTGCTAACCAAACATTTAGATAAATTCCTTGAGGGGTCTAAATTCCAAAATGGGGTCACTTGTGGGGGAGCTCATATGTTTTGGCACCACAGATGCTTGGTCAAGGTGGCATGAATTCAAATTTGGTGCCTTTTCCCTTCTTCACTTGGCAGTGTGCCAGAAAGTAGTTCTTGACCACATAATGGGTATTGTCGTACTCAGGAGAAATTGCACAAAAAAATCGTTTAGTTCATTTTCTCCTGTTAGCCTTGTGAAAATGAAAGATTTGGGGTTAAAGCAACATTTTCAAAGTGCTCACCAAACATCTAGATAAATTCCTTGAGGGGTCTAGTTTGCAAAATAAAGTCACTTGGGGAGGAGGTCCATTACACTGGGGAACAATTTGAAAAAAAATTTCTGTTGAGTTAGGTTTTTGAGCTGATTTATACTGAAATTGGCATGCTGATTCCAAAAATGTAGTCAGTTTTTTTCTATCACGTCAAGTTCTTCTTCCTCAACTTACCTGCCATAGAAGCACAATTTCACTGATTTCTGTAATAAGACTTGTTATTTGAGTACAATTCGACTCATATAGAGCTACGTGGCAACTTGTAAGAGTAGTCACAACTGAGACAGTGTGGTGAGAGGTGTGTGCAGCTCCCAATACGTCATAATTATCAATATCTTTACACAAAAAATGTATCATAGTAGGAATAAATAGGATTTGTGATAGCTTTTCTCTTTACATTGGGCGCTTAGTTGTAATTTATATATCTTTTATGATTTTTTTCTTTGTTAGTTTTCAAAGCTTGTAACTTTCCATCTCAGTGTTTTATTTACTTATGTACATATTTCCTTTGTTTCAGACCATGTCTGCTCCTTCTTCCTCTCGTCGTAAATGCCTAAACAACCCTGACTCCTTCTGCTATATTTGTGGTGTTTTCACCATTCCAGTTCAAAGGGCAAACATCAGTGCATTTGTCAAACAAGCATATTTTGCATATTTTAAAGTAAAACTCGGTGATCAAGATAAGCCATGGGCCCCTCACATAGTGTGCAAGCAGTGTGTCGAGAGTTTACGGATGTGGACCAAAAGGAACACGTGAAAAGTTGGCATTTGGTATCCCCATGGTGTGGAGAGAGCAAAAAAAGTCATTCCACAGACTGTTACTTCTGTTTAGTGAAAACATCAGGATTTAACAGGAAAAATAAAAGTAAAATAGAATATCCAAATCTACCGTCAGCTATCAGACCAATGCCTCATTCAGCTGAAATTCCAGTGCCAGTTTTCGAACAGCTACCATCTCTAGAAGTTCTGAGTGATGTTGACGAACACACTGACAGCAATGATGCAGAATTTGAAATTCACAAGGATTCAGATTGTAAGGGATTTGATCAGCACGAGTTAAATGATTTAGCACGTGAATTGGGCTTATCAAAAAAAGCTTCAGAATTACTAGCATCAAGGCTAAATGAGAAACAGTTACTTGAACAAGGAGCGAAGGTATCATACTTTTGTACTAGAGAAAGTACATTTTTGCAGTACTTTCGGTGTGACAGCGGTTTTGTGTTTTGCCATAATATTCCTGGTTTACTACAAGAATTAGGGCTTTCAATGTACAATCCAAATGAATGGCGACTGTTTATTGATAGCTCAAAGCGGAGTCTTAAGTGTGTCCTTCTACACAATGGCAATTTATTTGGTGCAGTCCCTATTGGGCATTTTGTCTCTCTTCGTGAAGAACATGGAGATGTAAAGAGAGTTATTGAGTTATTGAAATATGACACACACAATTGGATCATCTGTGTTGACCTTAAAATGGTTTGCTTCCTTCTTGGTCAGCAACGTGCGTACACAAAGTATCCCTGCTTTCTCTGTATGTGGGATGGCAGAGCTCGAGAAAAGCATTGGGTTGAGTCGAATTGGCCTCCAAGATCTGGTCTTAAACCTGGAGATCCTAACATTCTACATCAGCCACTTGTTGACAGGAAGAATATACTATTCCCACCTCTGCACATAAAACTAGGTCTCATGAAGCAATTTGTAAAAGCATTGCCAACTGACGGCGACTGTTTTAAGTACATCATGTTGGCACTTCCTGGACTGTCCAATGAAAAAAATCAAGGCTGGTGTGTTTGATGGTCCACAAATTCGACAGCTTATCAAAGATGAACATTTCACCGGGACTATGTCAGATCTTGAGAAGAATGCTTGGTTATCATTCAAAGACGTCGTCAAGAACTTTCTTGGAAATACACGTGCAAGTAATTACAAAGAAATTGTTCAGAAACTATTGGAGAGCTACAAAGCGCTTGGTTGCAACATGAGTATTAAACTATATTTTCTGCATTGCCATCTTGCCAACTTTCCGGAAAATCTTGGTGCTGTTAGCGATGAGCAAGGTGAACGATTTCACCAAGATTTGAAGGTTATGGAAGACCGTTACCAGGGTAGATGGGATGTACATATGATGGCTGACTATTGCTGGAGCATCAAACGTGATTGCCCTCAAGTTAAACACTCCAGAAAAAGCTATAAATGTACATTTTTACCTTAAGTACTTACATATATATATATATATATATATATATATATATATATATATATATATATATATCCTTTGTAAAAAACATGATAGTGTTAAAAAACATACTTGTCATGCCTATTTCTTATATATTTCATTTTTTGTTCATATTTGTACTATTTAAAATAACAAAACACTTTTTAGGTACAGTAGTTTACATACTTTTGAGAAGACAAAAATCCTATAGTTCAAAAACTTGACATGATAGAGAAAAACTGAGATCATTTCTGGATTCAGCATCCAAAAATTAATTTAGAACAGTTGTCTGACCTAACTCCTAAAAAATTGCATTCCCCAGTGTTATTTAGGCACATCAGGAGTTCTCCAAATGCGACATGGTGCCTGCTAATGATTCCAGTCAATTTTACTTTTAAAAAGTCAAATAGAACTCCTTCCCTTCCGAGCTCTGCCATGCACCCGAACAGTTGATTTCCACCACATATGATTTATCAGCGTACTCAGGAGAAATTGCACAACAAATTGTATATTGTATTTTCTCCTGTTTCCCTTGTGAAAATAAAAGATTTGGGGTTAAAGTAACACTTTTGTGGTAAAATTGTATTTTTTTATTTTCACGGCTCAACGTTATAAAATTCTGTGAAGCACCTAGGAGTTCAAGGTGTTGAACAAACATCTAGATAAATTCCTTGAGTGGCCCAGTTTCCAAAATTGGGTTAATTGTAGGGAAGCTCTACTGTTTAGGCACATGGGGGGTTCTCCAAACGCGACATTGCGTCTGTTATCTATTCCAGAGTATTTTCCACTCTAAAATTGAAATTGCACTCCCACCCCAGCCCTTCCATGCGTCCAAACAGTAGATTTCCACCACATATGGGTATCGGCGTACTCCTTAAAAATTGCACAAAAAATTGTGTGGTGCATTTTTTTCTTGTTGCTCTTGCTGAAATGCAAAATTTGGAGGAAAAGTAACATTTTTTGGGAGAAAAAGTTATATTTCCACTTTTTCCTTCCACATTGCTTTAGTTCCAATGAAGCATTTATACACTGGAGATCAAAATTAGAGAACAATACATGAATATTTTTCTGAAATAATGTAATCTACATTGATCAACATTTGGAGGTTTTTTTGTAAGGGGTACACCATGCCACTAGAACAGTGTTTTACAAAATATCCAAAGTTTAGCAACATAAAACCTTTATTTCACCCAAAACGTGATGATCATAATTAGAGAACAGCAATGACTGTAGCACAAAAAAATATTTTAAGTCAATATTCTGAAGGTTACAACTATCACCAATCCGTAGGTACTGTATAGGCTTTTGTTCTGAATGACTCCAGCACATCTGTGGGCACAGGATATTACTAGTCTCTCACACTGCTCTGGTGTGATTTTGGTCCACTGTTCTTCCAGTCTCTTCCACAGTTCAATGACTGTTGTTGGTTTCTTGGCTAAACTTTGTCACCAAGGATTTTCCAGAAGTTTTCCTATGGAGTTTAGATCAGGACTCTGGGCTGCTCATTTCATTGATACAATGTTTTCTGTTTCAAGGAACTTCTTTACTCGTTTTGCTGTGTGAATGGGGGCATTGTCCTGCATGTAGATTGCTGGCTGATTGAGTGATGAATGCAAATAAGGAACCATATGTTGTTGAAGAAGGTTCTGATGGACACCTCCTATCCTCACCTATAGCTGACTCTACTCCCCTTGCCAGGCTCTATACCAGTGATGGCGAACCTATGGCATGCGTGCCAGCTGGGGCACGCAGAGCCCTTTCTGCCGGCACGCGCGCTGTCGCCTGATCCTGCCGCTTTGAACTGCTGGCGCGGTCGCGCTGGCAATTCAAAGTTGTGTTGGAGCGGAGGGACACTCCTCCTCTCCTAGGACGCAAGTCTGTTGCCTAGGACACGGAGGAGTGTCAGTTAGTGGCGCCGGCGTAATGACGTCTTCTGGCCGCGTGGGGAATGAGGACCCAGCGGCGCGCTGCGGTGGAGCAGGTGGTGGAAGGTGAGTTGTTGTGTTTTTATTTTTTTTTAACTTGTGTGCAGCTTTGTCAAGGTGAGGAGAGACAGTGCCAGCACGGGGGAGACATACATGTCAGCACGGGGGAGACATACATGCCAGCACGGGGGAGACAGTGCCAGCATGGGGGAGACATACATGCCAGCACGGGGGAGACATGCATGCCAGGATGGGGAAAACATACATGCCAGGATGGGGAAAACATGCATGCCAGGATAGAGGAAACATGCATGCTAGGATAGAGGAAACACACATGCCAGGATGGAGAAAACATACATGCCAGGATGGGGAAAACATACATGCTAGGATGGAGAAAACATGCATGTGTCACGCTCCCCGGGTCCCCTGCGCTGCCCTCCGGCTCACCTGTCACGCTCCCCGGCTCCCCTGCCTCGCTTCCCGGTTCCTCGGTCCGGTCACCGCCGCTCCCCGCTCTCCAGCATCCATTGCCGGCGCGTCCCCGGCGTCCTGGTCCCCGCTCCCGGCGCCCGTCGGCTTCTCAGCCCCAGCCCGGCCCTGCTGCTTCCTCCTCGCAGCTTCCTGCTCTGGCTTCTGGCACTCGGGCCGCGCGCATGCGCATTAGGGCGCGTGCGCGGTCATTGACCCTTTCTTAAAGGGCCAGCGTCCATTAACAGGAAATGATGCAAACAGGTACAGGGTATAAAGGGGTTTAATGTCCAAGGGGGCGGGGCCTGATCTTCGTGTTTCTTAAGCTAGGAGTCAGGTCTCCTGGTGTCTCTGTGATATACTCACCTATCTCTCTTGTAGAGCCGTGCCTGCCTCGCCATCCGGTCCTGCCAAATCCCGAACCCCGAACGCTGTCCATCTGCCATCCTGACAGTCCGTACCATCTCGGATCCCTGCGGTGACCCGTCATCTCGCTCCAAAGGTTCCGGACCCCGCCTGACATCTTCTCAGCTTCCGAACCTGAGCTGCGTCACCCGGACTACCATCAGTGACTCCGTGGTCCCAGGGACTTCTCCGTTATACTCGTGTGCACGGACTGTTCTGCTGCCTATAGTGCTCCAGCTACCGGACCCCTTACCACCATCTAGGAGTTCGGCCCAGTGGATCCACCTCCTGGGTCTGTCCGTCCACCTGGCCCTGACAGTAAGATCAGGCCATGGATCCCGCTGCAGCACTAGCAGCCGTACAGGAGGAACTCCAACGCCAGCGTGAGACTCAGACCCGCATGCTGCAATTCATGTCTTCTGTGGACGCCCGCCTGAACACGCTACAAGCGGCAGTTACGTCTTCAACATCCCGGGCTTCCACTAGTCAATCCACGGCTCCAGCTCCCGTGGCGACTTCTTCAGATACTTCCAGACTTCGTTTGGCCTCACCACCCCGGTACGCCGGAGACCCCAAGACCTGCAGGGGATTCTTAAACCAATGCTCCCTCCATTTCACGCAGCTGCCGCATTTGTTTGCCTCCGACCAAGCCAAGGTCGCCTTCATCATGTCCCATCTAGAGGGTGAGGCACTGGCGTGGATGAACCCCTTGTGGGAGAAGGGGGATCCTGTGACCACGAACATCCAGGAGTTCCTGCAGGCATTCCGTGGCACCTTTGATGAGCCCGGACGCGCCTCCGCGTCTGCTTCGTCTCTTCTCCGGTTACGTCAGGGGACTCTGACGGTGGGTCAATACGCAATCCGGTTTCGCACCTTGGCTTCGGAACTCGGGTGGAACAACGAGGCCCTAACCGCCGCCTTCTGGGAAGGACTCTCGGGGCGAATTAAAGATGAGCTGGCAGGTCGTGACGTACCGACCACCCTGGATGCCCTGATTGCCCTAGCGACTCGAGTGGACATTCGCTTTCAGGAGCGATCCAAGGAAGTGTCCCGTGAGAGACGTCCGGTACGGCATTCCTCTCCTCCGCAGAAGCCCTCCGTACTTCAGTCATCGACAGCTGGGGCCCCCGTCCACGAGCCCATGCAGATCGACCGAGTGCGGCAGTCTGAACAACGTCGAGCAGAGCGGCTCGCCAAGGGTCTCTGCTTTTACTGCGGAGAGGGCACACACCTGCTACGCTCCTGTCCAGAGAGGCCGGGAAACTCCAAAGCCTAGGGTTGGTAGGAGAGGCCACCCTAGGTGCTGGGACTCTCTCAGACCCGGTTACGTGGACTGTGCAAGTGACAACGGGAGAGACGCGGTTCACGGCTGAGGCATACCTCGATTCCGGGGCAGCAGGCAATTTCATCCAGCAGGCCACGGTGGACAAGTACCAGGTGCCTGTTACTCCACTCGACAAGCCCCTAGTGATTGCCTCTGTGGATGGGAGACCCCTCTCTGACACCATCTCCTGGATCACCAGGCCGGTCGAACTGCGTATCGGTGCCCTGCACACCGAGAACATCGCTCTCTACGTCCTCCCACACATGTCCCATCAAATCCTGCTGGGACTTCCCTGGTTGCGGACACACGAACCATCAGTCAGCTGGGGCACTGGCGAAATCACCCGATGGGGCTCTTCGTGCCATGAGAAGTGTCTGAAGACCATACAACCCATCCGACGACCTCCGGTTCCAGAGAACCTACCGGGACTTCCCTCGGCCTATTGGTCCTTTGCAGACGTCTTTGATAAAAAGGAATCTGAGGTACTTCCGCCACATCGTCCTTACGATTGTGCCATCGACCTGCTCCCAGGAACAACACCACCTCGAGGACGGATATATCCATTGTCTCCAGCCGAAACAAGGGCCATGTCTACTTACATCACAGAGAGCCTGGCTAGGGGATTCATTCGGAGATCCTCCTCTCCTGCTGGAGCAGGCTTCTTCTTCGTCAAGAAGAAAGAGGGCGACTTACGCCCATGCATAGACTACCGGGGATTGAATCAAATCACCGTAAAAAACAAGTACCCTCTGCCGCTCATCCCCGAATTGTTTGACCGGCTTAGAGGAGCTCGTGTGTTCACCAAGCTGGATCTTCGGGGTGCTTACAATCTGGTACGCATCCGCTCTGGGGACAAATGGAAGACCGCGTTCAATACTCGCGATGGGCACTATGAATACTGCGTGATGCCCTTCGGCCTGTCTAACGCCCCAGCCGTCTTTCAAGAACTGGTGAACGACGTTTTCCGGGACCTTCTCTACGTCTGTGTGGTAGTGTATCTGGATGACATCCTTGTCTTCTCTCCGGACCTCCAGACCCACAGAGAGAACGTACAGCTGGTTCTACAAAGACTGAGAGAGAATCGTCTGTACGCCAAGTACGAGAAGTGTGTCTTTGAGCAGTCGTCTCTCCCCTTCTTGGGGTACATCATCTCTGATACCGGACTGCAGATGGATCCAAAGAAGGTCTCCTCCATTCTCAACTGGCCTCCTCCTTCTGGACTGAAGGCAATCCAACGCTTCCTGGGATTCGCCAACTACTACCGCCAGTTCATCCCTCACTTCTCTGCTCTGACTGCTCCTCTCTCCGCTTTGACCAAGAAGGAGGCTAATCCAAAGGACTGGTCACCTGCGGCCGACGCCGCGTTTGGCTCTCTGAAGCGGGCATTTGCCTCCTCTCCTGTACTCCACTGTCCGGAGTTAAACCGCCAGTTCACCTTGGAGGTGGATGCCTCCTCCTCGGGAGCCGGAGCAGTGCTCATGCAGAAGTCCTCCTCCGGGAAGATGGTGACTTGCGGATTCTTCTCCAAGAGCTTCTCAGCGCCTGAACGCAACTACACCATCGGTGACCGAGAGCTATTGGCAGTCAAACTGGCTCTGGAGGAATGGCGCTACCTTCTGGAAGGAGCAGTGTACCCCGTGATTATTTACACGGACCACAAGAACCTGGAATACCTGCGGTCCGCTCAGCGACTGAACCCACGGCAAGCCAGGTGGTCCTTATTCTTTGCCAGGTTTGATTTCCAGCTCCATTTCCGACCCGCGGACAAGGATGTACGCGCTGATGCCTTGTCCCGGTCTTTCATGCCCATGGAGCAGGAGGAGGAGACTACCCAACCCATCATCTGTCCTAGCAAAATCATTCCGGTGGCCCCTGTCACCCTGGCCCAGATACCGCCCGGGAAGACCTATGTCTCTGAGACTGACAGGCAAAAAGTGTTACACTGGGGTCATGCCTCGAAAACAGCCGGTCATGCTGGTCAGAAGAGAACATGGGGTGCGATTGTACGTCATTACTGGTGGCCATCCCTTCGCACGGACGTCGCTGCTTTTGTCTCTGCCTGCTCCTCTTGTGCCAGGAACAAGACGCCCAAACACCTGCCATATGGCCGTCTTCTGCCTCTGCCGATACCCTCAGTTCCGTGGCAACACATAGCGATGGACTTTATTACGGACTTGCCATTGTCCTCCGGACACACAGTCATATGGGTCGTGGTGGATCGGTTCTCTAAAATGGCTCATTTCGTCCCTATGGCTGGACTGCCCTCTGCTCAGGAACTCGCGGACGCCTATATACATCACATCTTCCGCTTGCATGGCTTTCCATCACACATCGTATCCAACAGAGGAACTCAGTTCACCTCCCGCTTCTGGAGGGCTCTCTGCAAACATCTGGGAGTGACTCTGGACTTTTCTTCTGCCTACCATCCTCAGTCTAATGGCCAAGTGGAGAGGGTCAATCAAATCTTGACCTCCTTCTTACGTCACTATGTCAACGCCCATCACGACGACTGGTCCACGCTTCTTCCTTGGGCTGAATTCTCCCATAACCACCACATCAGTGAGTCGTCCTCCAGCTCTCCCTTCCATGTCGTTTACGGACTTCAGCCCTCCGTCCCATTGCCTGTATCCCCTTCTTCGGATGTCCCTGCTGCTGATACTGTAGCCCGTGACTTTGCAACCATTTGGGACTCTGTCAAGGCGTCCCTTGGGCGTGCTTCCCTGCGGATGAAGAGACATGCAGACAAGAGACGTCTGGACCCTCTGTGTTTCTCTCCTGGAGATCTAGTCTGGCTTGCTTCCAAGTACGTCCGATTGAAGATACCATCCTACAAGCTGGGTCCTCGCTACATCGGGCCGTTTAAAGTCCTCAACAAGATCAATGAGGTCTCCTACAAGCTACAGCTCCCGGCCACGATGAGGATACCCAACTCATTCCACGTCTCCCTGCTCAAGCCGGTTGTCCTTGGTCCCTTCTCCGCTGCTGCCAGTTCGTCTCCTCCTCCTATTGCCGATGACGACATCTATGCGGTAAGGGATATCGTGGCCATGAAGACCGTACGGGGTCGACAGTTCTTCCTGGTGGACTGGGCAGGGTATGGTCCTGAGGATAGGTCCTGGGAGCCCCGGGAGAATGTGGGTACTCCGCTGATCCGTGCCTTCCTGTTCCGGTTGCGGGGAGGGGGGTGTGGGGGGGGGGTACTGTCACGCTCCCCGGCTCCCCTGCCTCGCTTCCCGGTTCCTCGGTCCGGTCACCGCCGCTCACCGCTCTCCAGCATCCATTGCCGGCGCGTCCCCGGCGTCCTGGTCCCCGCTCCCGGCGCCCGTCGGCTTCTCAGCCCCAGCCCGGCCCTGCTGCTTCCTCCTCGCAGCTTCCTGCTCTGGCTTCTGGCACTCGGGCCGCGCGCATGCGCATTAGGGCGCGCGCGCGGTCATTGACCCTTTCTTAAAGGGCCAGCGTCCATTAACAGGAAATGATGCAAACAGGTACAGGGTATAAAGGGGTTTAATGTCCAAGGGGGCGGGGCCTGATCTTCGTGTTTCTTAAGCTAGGAGTCAGGTCTCCTGGTGTCTCTGTGATATACTCACCTATCTCTCTTGTAGAGCCGTGCCTGCCTCGCCATCCGGTCCTGCCAAATCCCGAACCCCGAACGCTGTCCATCTGCCATCCTGACAGTCCGTACCATCTCGGATCCCTGCGGTGACCCGTCATCTCGCTCCAAAGGTTCCGGACCCCGCCTGACATCTTCTCGGCTTCCGAACCTGAGCTGCGTCACCCGGACTACCATCAGTGACTCCGTGGTCCCAGGGACTTCTCCGTTATACTCGTGTGCACGGACTGTTCTGCTGCCTATAGTGCTCCAGCTACCGGACCCCTTACCACCATCTAGGAGTTCGGCCCAGTGGATCCACCTCCTGGGTCTGTCCGTCCACCTGGCCCTGACAGCATGCCAGGATGGGGGAAACATGCCAGGATAGGATACATTTACCAGGATGGGGAACATGTCGGGATGCGGTACATTTACCAGGATGGTGGAACATGTCAGGATGGAGAATATTTACCAGGATGGGGGAACATATTAGAAAGGGAGATTTTTACCTGGATGGAGGTACATTTACCTTGATGGGGAATATTTACCAGGATGGGGGAACATTTACCAGGAATGGGGTACATTTACCAGGAATGGGGTACATGTCGGGATGGGGTAACATTTACCAGGATGAGGAATATTTACCAGGATGAGGAATAAGCTGGAATGGGGTACATTTACCAGGATGGGGCCATGATGGGGACAAATATACCTGAATGTAGGAAATATATATCAGGATGGGGGACATGTTTACCAGGAAGTGGCCCAGTAAGGGAGACATAACTACACAATGAAAGAGGAGGGGAGCAACTCGTACGTCTTTATGGGATTTCAAGATGTTCAGACTTTGAAATGTAGATGTGGATTACAGGGTGAAATCTGATTGCATTTCATGCTAAAATCTCTGTCTGTCTAATATGCTGCAATTTTTTCCAGAAAGATCAATCTAACTGCTGTATCTGGAAAGGGCAGTGGGAGAGGCTGAGCTTCAATGTGTGGTAAGCATGCATTAGTGTGATGCGCCCCGCTGAGGAGAAGAGAAGACTGGAAAGGTAAGGTTAAAATCAATTATTTACAGAATAGGATTGGTTGGCACTTCAGAAAAAAAATTGGGTCTAGGGCTACAGTTTGGGTACTCGGCCTGCGAAAGGTTCGCCATGACTGCTCTATACAGTCTCCTCATCAACTGTCTCCAAAGTCTCTCTGGCTGAGCAGATGATGTCACGCTTATCAAGTGGTGGATGCATTCAGACCAAACGATGTCTGAACGCATGAAAAAATACAATCAACAGTACAACAAGTAAGGGGAAACACCGGGGACACAATAACAATGGCGGGCCATAGTTCTAGTGAGAGGGGTAGATGGACATCTCCTATCCTCACCTGTACTGACCCTACTCTCCTAACCAGGCCCTAGACAGTCTCCTTATCAACTGTCTCCAAACAGGAACCTGCTAACATAAGAAAACCCTCTATTGGCACTGGTTAGTGCGTTGACAGGTGGGAGACGCTAGCCCCATCCCTGCACTAATACAAACAGGGAAAGGTAAGATAAAGAGGGGAAAACAGCAACAACAAAGGATGAAGTCCAACTGCAGGAACAAGCTTTCACAGGTCCTTTCACCAATGTGGCCAGAGAACAAATGGCTTTGTATCTTCAGCAAGGATTGCTGGGAAGACACCTCTATTTAAACCTGAAGGGGCATGGCTACAAAGCAGCTGCACACATAGTCATTCTTAAACAAGTCTGGACCTGAGCATACAACTGGTAGTAGAGGAAAAACTCCGCACCGAACCGACAACAGAGGAGTCTCTCTGACCACTCAACACCTTACACTCTGGTACCGCACACATAATGGAAACTACTACCCTCCCACGATCACCTCTACCGGGGCCACACTGAGGCCTACTCTTTCCCTGAAGTGGGGGTAGTACACCATCTCTTTTCCTAGTTATCTTCGTGGTGGCTACTAGCGGACAGGGTGGCAGAATAAGTACCGTAGAGATGGTAGCACACATGCACCTAGTTTCACAGAAACTGCCCCAGCTGACTAAGTCCCCAGACTGCCAGTCAATCACAGGGTTATGCCTCTTCAACCAGGGAAGACCCAGCACGATGGGAGTGGGCAGACCCTCCAAAACATAGCAGGAAAGACATTCACTTTGTACTGAGCCCACTCACAGGTTGATATTAGGCACGGCATGGGTGAACTCTCTCTGGCTGAGCAGATTATGTCACACTTAACTCTCCTAGCCAGGCCCTATACTGTCTCCTCATCAACTGTCTCCAAATAGGAACCTGAGACCCTAAGAAAACCCTATATTCGCCCTGGCTACTGTGTTGACAGGTGGGAGATGCTAGCCCCTCCGCTGCACTAATACACAGAGGGAAAGGTAAGACAAAAAGGAGAAAACAGCAATAATAAAGGATAAAGTCTGAATGCAGGAACAAGCCTTCACAGGTCCTTTCCCCAATGCAGCCAGAGAGCAAATGGCTTTGTATCTTCAGCAAGGATTGCTGGGAAGACACCTCTATTTTATCCTGAAGTGGCATGGCTATAAAGCAGCTGCAACACTCAGCAAGGATCTGCAGAACAACAAAACTGAGATTAACTCCTGAAGTACTGAATGAAATGACACCACGCTTAAATGTAAAGTCCCAGACAAGAGATCTCGACCCTGAATTTGTCACTAGTCTCCAAACATAAAGAGACAATCATGACACATAAGCCTCTGAAAGTCACTTCAAATGTGATGTGGTCCTTAAAAAAAAAGGTTTTGTAAATTCTGTTGAAAAAATTAGAAATTGTTGATAAACTTTGAACCATTCTAACTTCCTAACAAAAGAAAATGATGTGTCAAACATTTTTAGTAACTATTTTCTGTGATCTAACTCTCTGGTTTAAGGGCATAAAAATTCAAAGTTTGAAAAGTGCAAAATTTTTAAAATTTCACCAAATTTCCTATTTTTTCATAAATTTAACAATATCATGAAGTCCAATATGTCATGAAAAAAACATTCTCAGAATCAATAGGATCCGATGAAGTGTTCCAGTGTTATAACCTCATAAACTGACACTGGTCAGAAATGAAAAAATTGTTCGAGTCATGAAGGTGAAAACAGACTGGGTGGTAAAGGGGTTAATGGCTTGTTGAAACATGCCAAAAAAGTTCCATGGTGTGATTGTTCTGTGCCCATAGAATATCATGTTATCGGCAGCACATCTCCAGTTTTGTGCTGCTGAGCAGGGCCGGCGTCAGCACCTGGCAAACGCGGTCAAATGCCGAGGCCCTGAGCTGTCGGGGGGGCCCACTTGCGGTGGTAGGAGTGGCGCACTGCTACTCAGGGGGGCCCGGTGCCCGCCCTGTCACCACCCCCCTCCCCCCACCAAGGATTGCGCTTTCAATTGTATCGTCATCGCAGTTGCCGATACAATTGAGAGAAATGATGAGAGAGTGAGCAGCGCGCGCCCTCTCTTATCATTCTCCCCGCTGTGACTGTCGGCGCTCTGACAGCTCTGCAGCGGAACGCAGTGACGTCATCACTGCGTGCCTGCTGAGAGGTCAGAGCGAGCGACAGCAGTGGATGCGCCGAGGAGACCGGAGCAGTGGGGTAACGAGGAGAAGTGAGTATTTATCACTGTATGCTACATGAGGGTGCCTACTGCTATCTGGCTCTGCACTGTGCTATATACAGGCTGTGCTGTATACAATCTGTATACTACATGAGGGTGCCTGCTGCTATCTGGCTCTGCACTGTGCTGTATATAGGCTCTCTTATATACAGGCTATATACTATATGAGGGTGCCTACTGCTATCTGGCGCTGCACTGTTCTGTATACAGGCTGTGCTATATACAGGCTATATACTACAGTATATGAGGGTGCCTACTGCTATCAAGCTCTGCACTGTTCTATATACAGACTCTCCTATATACAGGCTATATACTACAGTATATGAGGGTGCCTAATGCTATCTGGCTCTGCACTGTTCTATATACAGACTCTCCTATATGCAGGCTATATACTACAGTATATGAGTGAGCCTACTGCTATCAGGCTCTGCACTGTTCTATACACAGGCTCTCCTATATACAGGCTATATACTATATGAGGATATGAGGGTGCCTACTGCTATCTGGCTCTGCACTGTTCTGTATACAGGCTCTCCTATATACAGACTATATACTATATGAGGGTGCCTACTGCTATCTGGCGCTGCACTGTTCTGTATACAGGCTGTGCTATATACAGGCTATATACTACAGTATATGAGGGTGCCTACTGCTATCAAGCTCTGCACTGTTCTATATACAGACTCTCCTATATACAGGCTATATACTACAGTATATGAGGGTGCCTAATGCTATCTGGCTCTGCACTGTTCTATATACAGACTCTCCTATATGCAGGCTATATACTACAGTATATGAGTGAGCCTGCTGCTATCAGGCTCTGCACTGTTCTATACACAGGCTCTCCTATATACAGGCTATATACTATATGAGGGTGCCTACTGCTATCTGGCTCTGCACTGTTCTGTATACAGGCTCTCCTATATACAGACTATATACTATATGAGGGTGCCTACTGCTACCTGGCTCTGCACTGTTCTGTATACAGGCTCTCCTATATACAGGCTATATACTATATGAGGGTGCCTACTGCTATCTGTCTCTGCACTGTGCTGTATACAGGCTGTCCTATATACAGGCTATATACTATATGAGGGTGCCTCATTTGCTTGTTTTCTGTAATATATAACCCGGTCCTTGCCATAGATGAGTGTGTGATAGCTCCATGGCCCCCAATTATTTGTTCCATTAGTCAACTAATCTAATTGGTCCTTTGCGTAGCAACTCCATTTTTATAAAAAGACTTTTATAAAAAAGATTTTTTGTATATATAGTGATAACACATTAGATGTACTTTTCCCCACTGCCTTCCTGCACTGTTTTTAATCGGTTTTTAATTTATGTATTGGTTACAGTATGTTCCGTATCAACTACAATGATCACCTTTTATGCCTATGGATTCAAGATAATGAAATGGATGTCCACTGATGGAACTACTCCGCATGTCAATCACTGTGATATATGGCTCATAAATATCTGTGTATGTTCCAGCGTTGTAATGTTACATTTTTTATGTCTTTTTGTTATTATATAATGATATGGTGAGCCCATAGTGTGGTATGATTGGTATGTGGTGTGGTTAATACTATGCAGCTAATCGTACTGCAATCTGGAGTGCGTGCCCGCTGTTCTTCGCTCTCCTGCTGGGTCGCGCTGCTGTCTACAGGTCTGGATATGCGCACTGGCTCACACAGCCACTGTGCGTGTACCAGTACCGCTGACGAGCAGCGCCTCCTGGCTGGAGGCTGTGCACACCGGCGCGCACGCGCCAGTATCAGATTGCAGGTGACATCTATTAGGAGCACACAATATAAAAGGTGAGGGGAGACCGATTATTAACACTAGAACTACTGAGGTAGTCATTTTGACTACTTTGCACCATGTCTTTCTATATACAGTGCCTACAAGTAGTATTCAACCCCCTGCAGATTTAGCAGGTTTACACATTCGGAATTAACTTGGCATTGTGACATTTGGACTGTAGATCAGCCTGGAAGTGTGAAATGCACTGCAGCAAAAAAGAATGTTATTTCTTTTTTTATTTTTTTTTTAAATTGTGAAAAGTTTATTCAGAGGGTCATTTATTATTCAACCCCTCAAACCACAAGAATTCTGTTTGGTTCACCTAAAGTATTAAGAAGTATTTCAGGCACAAAGAACAATGAGCTTCACATGTTTGGATTAATTATCTCTTTTTCCAGCCTTTTCTGACTAATTAAGACCCTCCCCAAACTTGTGAACAGCACTCATACTTGGTCAACATGGGAAAGACAAAGGAGCATTCCAAGACAATCAGAGACAAGATCGTGGAGGGTCACAAGGCTAGCAGGGGGTACAAAACCCTTTCCAAGGAGTTGGGCCTACCTGTCTCCACTGTTGGGAGCATCATCCGGAAGTGGAAGGCTTATGGAACTACTGTTAGCCTTCCACGGCCTGGACAGCCTTTGAAAGTTTCCACCCGTGCCGAGGCCAGGCTTGTCCGAAGAGTCAAGGCTAACCCAAGGACAACAAGGAAGGAGCTCCGGGAAGATCTCATGGCAGTGGGGACATTGGTTTCAGTCAATACCATAAGTAACGTACTCCACCGCAATGGTCTCCGTTCCAGACGAGCCCGTAAGGTACCTTTACTTTCAAAGCGTCATGTCAAGGCTCATCTACAGTTTGCTCATGATCACTTGGAGGACTCTGAGACAGACTGGTTCAAGGTTCTCTGGTCTGATGAGACCAAGATCGAGATCTTTGGTGCCAACCACACACGTGACGTTTGGAGACTGGATGGCACTGCATACGACCCCAAGAATACCATCCCTACAGTCAAGCATGGTGGTGGCAGCATCATGCTGTGGGGCTGTTTCTCAGCCAAGGGGCCTGGCCATCTGGTCCGCATCCATGGGAAGATGGATAGCACGGCCTACCTGGAAATTTTGGCCAAGAACCTCCGCTCCTCCATCAAGGATCTTAAGATGAGTCATCATTTCATCTTCCAACAAGACAACGACCCAAAGCACACAGCCAAGAAAACCAAGGCCTGGTTCCAGAGGGAAAAAATCAAGGTGTTGCAGTGGCCTAGTCAGTCTCCTGACCTTAACCCAATTGAAAACTTGTGGAAGGAGCTCAAGATTAAAGTCCACATGAGACACCCAAAGAACCTAGATAACTTGGAGAAGATCTGCATGGAGGAGTGGGCCAAGATAACTCCAAAGACCTGTGCCGACCTGATCAGGTCTTATAAAAGACGATTATTAGCTGTAATTGCAAACAAGGGTTATTCCACAAAATATTAAACCTAGGGATTGAATAATAATTGACCCACACTTTTATGTTGAAAATTTATTAAAGTTTAACTGAGCAACAAAGCTTGTTGGTTTGTAAGATTTATGCATCTGTTAATAAATCCTGCTCTTGTTTGAAGTTTGCAGGCTCTAACTTATTTGCATCTTATCAAACCTGCTAAATCTGCAGGGGGTTGAATATTACTTGTAGGCACTGTAGGTGTCACGAGTCCAGTAGTTCTAGTGTTAACAGCCCCCTGAGGAAGTGATACTTGCGAAATGTACATAGGGGTATAGGAGGATGCGCTCTTGACCTACTTACAATTACATGGGTAATAATTTTTATGATTAATATGGTGTGATGATGGGCTTTCATGTGGACAGCATAACTGAATGATTGTAGCAGACTGCCTGTTTTTCTGCCATTTATGTACAACGATTTGAGCCAATTAATTGAGTGGTTACATCATACCTCCCAACTTTTGAAGAAAGGAAAGAGGGACAAAGAGGGGCAAAATTTGACCATGCCCCTAGCTGCACACCTAGCAACACCCATTCGTCAGTAAGGGTCATTCAGCAGATGCCCCAGACTGTTCGTTAATAGTCATGGCAGCCAGA